>NC_141059.1:17646569-17801569 GCF_041138505.1 Cibotium barometz
CAGTGTTTGCTCACTTTCCTCTCTCTGTGTTGCATGCTCTCTCGTTGCTCTATGTGTGTGTGTGTGTGTGTGTGTGTGTGTGTGTGTGTGTGTGTGTGTGTTGCATGCTGTGTTGCATGCTGCTGCTGGTGGGCTTCATGTTTGGCAACACGGTGAAGCAGGTGTTTGTGGTGCCATGGTAACGATTTTGTGGCCATGATTTGCAGATGGTGGTGGAGGAGATGAAGATTCTGTCCACGGTCTTCTTGCGAGCTGAATTCAGTGCTGGCCGTAAAGCCCATCAGCAATCTCTATCGCAGTCCCGACATGAAAGACGTCTTGGAGTTTGCCGTCCACATCTCCACGCCCACCGAAAAAATCACAGCCCTCAAGGAGAAGATCGTAGCGTATGTGGAACTACTGTACTCTCCATCCTCACTAACACCACCTACGTTTCTCTGTATCGCAGTCCCGACATGAAAGACGTCTTGGAGTAAAAGCAGACAATGGACACGGAGTAAAAGCAGACAATGGACACGGATGGAACCTTCGAACGTACCTGCACTGTGTGGAGCTCGAGGCGAACAGCAAGCGTGGAACAGCAGGCGACTGGAACTGATTTGGGCCTGGAGGAGTGGGTATTTTCAAATGCAAGCGTGACGTGAGTGGGTATTTTCAAATGCAAGCGTGAACATCACGCTTGCAAGGACGAGGGAGTATTTTGAAATAGGCCCCCCTCCTTTGCCCACGTGGAGGGAGGGCCACTCTCCCTTAATCCTGTATAGATATACAAGGTCATAGGTCAATTTCTAATGCTATCTCCATGTCTCCTATAACTTCCAACCTCTTCCAACATTGGATTAAAAGGTTAGAAGGTAACTCATTTTTGGCATTCATAGAATGAAAGCATGCCTTAATTGAAAAAGAGAGAGAGATATAGATAGATAGATAGATGGATGGATAGAGAGAGAGAGAGAGAGAGACAGAGAGAGAGAGAGAGAGAGAATGGAAGGTTCTTATATCATCTCTTGAAAATTCTTCTACCATTTGTTCTTTCCACTTATGCCCCTTTGTACCTATCAATCCACATACACCTCTTTGTGCCTATCAACAATCCCATTGATTTTTATGTGATATGCTTCTCTCTTCTTTACGGTGTTATGATAGTGTCAAATTGTAGATGCACTTGTCATACATGGGGTTGGCCAAGTTTCCAATTGGCCCACCGGCCACCCTCGACTTCCCCATGTAATTCACTTAGTCTACATGAGCTCCAATACATGGGTTCCTTGTGGTTCAATGCTAGGAATGTTTATCCTTATTAAAGCAAGGATCATGAGGAAACTTACTTCCCTATGTAATTCACTCAGTCTACATGAGCTCCAATACATGGGTTCCTTGTGGTTCAATGCTAGGAATGTTTATCCTTAAAGCAAGGATCATGAGGAAACTTACTTCCCTATGTAATTCACTTAGTCTACATGAGCTCCAATACATGGGTTCCTTATGGTTCAATGCTAGGAATGTTTATCCTTATTAAAGCAAGGATTATGAGGAAACTTACCATCATGAGGCAAAAACATACCGTCCCAAAAATCATTAACAAGAGCTTGTTCTATCGATTTTCCTACACTTGCCACCACACAGAGGGTTCCTTGTGTTGTAGGTATTGGGATTTGTGAAGCCAAAGCTCGTGTGGTTACTCGAAGCTTCCATTTTTCTCATGTTACAATGCCTAGACCCACAAGAAAAGGGAGTGGAGAATGGAGAAGAAGAGAATAAAGAATGAAGAAAAAGAGAATGGAGAATGGACAAAAGAGAATAGAAAATGCCTAAACCCATAAGAAAAGAGAACGGAGAAGACAAGAGAAAAAGAGGGACACACAATGTAATAGAGGACATTGCCTTCTCAAACCCTAAAACAAACGTGAGAAAATTAACTTAAATACTTCATAAGTTATTTCTCACTGGACCACCCGAGAGTAAGTGACCTGAGGGTGCCCATTTCTTTCATAGTTTTCAGTGCCTAGTATATGTCCCAAGCAAGTACAATCACTTTCTAGCACTTCTACCTCTTTTAAAATACTTAGATCTTATCAAATTGAGTATTGCAGCTACCTAAGAGAGTGAAAAAATATTTGTGGGATTCTAGGGAGCTGCGCAAGCCTTAATCAACTTCGACAACATTTACAAACATCAAGCCCCAAAGCTAGACCAAAAGGCAATGTTTGCATTTATAGCTCAATTTTGAATTTTTCCTTGTATTTATCTTGCTTTTGATTAGTCTGAAATGAACTATTGTGCATATCATATTCTCTGTAAAAATAATTATATAAACCTTAGGAATTGACTTAGGATACTAGATTTTCTCAAAGTGTGTATATGATTAATTAAATCATCCAATTAAGGATTCTATTAATCCTAAGGTATGAAATCAATTTTGTCTCTACCCATACCCTTAGAAAATAGAAGACCATTTGGTCATAGAAATTGCCCTAGGTTAATTTAATGATTTAACCTTATGAAAAAAAATTAGGCTAAGGGAGAAAGAAATATATTTTGATCTTTTCTTGGTTTGAGTGGATGACTTCTACATCCTTGTCTCTACTAGGTCAGATTGCCCCACAATAACACTCATCAAAGATATGGTGTCTAGAGTTGGCCGTGAAGCCTCTTTCTATTGACACTGATCAGTTAATGAGCAATAGGTCATCCACACCTTCTCTTGAGACTGATTAATCACAACGAGCAATAGGTCATCCACACCTTCTCTGGGACTACATCTCATATGGAGATAGTAGTTGGCTTTCGCAATGTAGTCCTAAATGGATTCTGCTTCTTGCTGCTTAAGGTTATATATTTGAGTGATCGGACTCCATTTGGCTCCACTAGGTGAGAATCTAGTATAATGAAAGAAAGTGTGTCTCGAGATCTCATGAGTGGCCTTTTCAAGTGGGTTTATATATTTGAGTGATCGGACTCCATTTGGCTCCACTAGGTGAGAATCTAGTATAATGAAAGAAAGTGTGTCTCGAGACCTCATGAGTGGCCTTTTCAAGTGGGTTTAGTGTCCTTTACCTCTAGCTTGATCTACCTTCAAGGAAAAGCCCAAATGAACAGATCTTAGTGAGAATCCACTAATGAAAGAAATTGTGTCTCAAGACCTCATAAGTGGCCTTTTCAAGTGGGTTTAGTGCCCTTAACCACTAGCTTACTTTATCTTCAAGGAAAATATCAAATGAATAGATCTTGGTGGGATCATCAATACTTCCCATGGCTTCGTAAACTTGATTGAACTTCTCTAGGTGAGATCTCTAGTTCTATCAAATTTGGTCACCAACTTTGAGATGTGGATTGGTTTAGTCTTGCCTAGGGATCTAGGCTTTTGGGTGCCACATTCCCCTTCCCATTTCAAATGTGATCCGTAGCATGTCTTTTAAGCATGGTGTTGGAATGTAAGGGAATGGTTGCACATACCCTTCTATCTTAAGGTTTGGAGTTTAAGCCCCACATGGGATTGGGTTGTAGGGTTTCCAATGGCATTTTTCCTATGCCTACCTAGTTTTGACTTGCATGCATGTGTTAACTAAGAACCTTTATCAAACATGTCTTTGCGGAAACCTTGTGGAACACTAGGATTAGAAGTGGTGCCTACTTGGGACTAGTTCTTTACCTTTTCTTGTATTTCATGTTCCTCGGTTGAATGGAGAGGAGCCGATTCAATCAGTGTCATAGCCACAATGATAGGACATATACATGATGCCAACACTCCAGCAGTGGTAGAACCTAGTGCAGAAGTTACAGACCAACAAATGAAAGATCAAGGGCATTGTTGAATCCCTTGGGTCTATTAATGTATCAGTGGTATCGTGGCAAACTAGGGCACATGGCAAAGGACTACTTTAAAAAGCAAAAAGTGGAAAGTTACAGTAAGGCAACTATGCATCATCTAGTAAATAGGGTGGCGATGATAACAGAAGCTACTTGTGATACAACACATGCTCAGTTCCACAATAGGAGATGTGTCAGGATCTAAAGATATATGGTATGTGGATTCTGGCGCCTCTAACCACATGACCAGCCATGGTTAATTGTTCAGAGCCATGTAGAAAATGGAAAAACCAAGTTATGTAGAAACAGATGATGATATTGTGCATCCCATTACGCATGTTAGTAAAGTGCCATTGTCTATGCAGGATGATAAATAAAGTACTTGACAGATATATGTCATGTTCCAAATATTACAAAGAACCTAGTGTCTGTTGAATAGATGGTTGAGTAGGGTCTCCAAGTGAGTTTTAATCCTCAAGGATGTTTTGTGGAAGACTTCAAAATCCAATGTCGCTTTTGGTTACAAAGGGTAACAAAAATGGTGGGATGTTTACTTTGGATGTGAACATGCCTGAGGTGAAGGCAACCATGTTTGCTCTTGGAACATGCGTCATTGCAAATATAGACATATAGCACAAGTGCATTAGTCATGTGAATATACAACAGCGGAAGTCTATGCACGTCTAAAATATTGTTCTAGGTTTACCAAAGTTTAAGGTTGATGGTATGCATAAAGTATGTGAATCATGCCAGGTTGGTAAGCACGCCAAACATGCTTTCCCACATGAAAATCATGTCAGTGCAAGGAATTAGATGTTATACATTTATATGTATGGGGACTGACCAAGACTGCAACAATTTCAGGTTGCAGGTATTATGTTACATTCATTGATGATCACACTAGGAATGTGGGTTTATTTCATGAAGGAGAAAAGTGAGGCGTTTGCTTACTTTCAGAGATTTAAAGTCTTGGTCGAAAAGGAAAAAGGCATACAAATAAAATGCTTGAGATCAAATGGTGGGGAAGAGTATTTCTCCAATGAGTTCAGTGATTTCTTGAGAAAGGAGAGAATCAAGAGATAGTTTACATGCAAGTACGCTCAGTTAAGAGAATGGTGTTGTAGAAAGAAAATATAGGCACATTGCAGAAGTGGCACGTGCCTTGATGTATGAAAAGAATATGCCACATTATTTTTGGATAGAAGTAGCAACTACTGTGTACATTATGAATAGGACCCCCACTGCTGCTCATGGTATGACACTTGAACAGAAGTTTACAAGCATAAAACCGGATGTGTCTCACCTAAAAGTGTATGGGTGTATTATATATTTGCATGTTCTCGACGAGATGAGAACAAAGTTGGATCCAAAGGTAGAGAAATGCATCTTCATTGGTTATGCTATGGAGCAGAAAGTTTATAGATGTTATAAACCTACCACTCGTGAGATGCGAGTAAGCAGAGATGTTGTCTATGATGAGATGAGTAGCTGGTATACACCAGTGAAGGCAACAGAAGCTGAAGATATAAGAAGTACTACAGCAATCATACAGGTGCTTAGTGGACCTAGAGAGTCATATAGTAGTGGATCCAGTGTTAGTCCATGGTCAGGCAAGTTGAGGACAGATGTAGGTACACATGTGTCATGCAAAGGCAATGAAAAGGTAGATCAACCTTTTGTGCCTAATCTATCAGCAGATTGCTCATATAAGGATGGTGACTCTAGTGGCTCTAAGCAGAGTCTTGATGAGGATCTTGGCATTCTATATGTAGTTACTCTTGGTGTAAGGAGAACCAGGGCTGTTTTGAGGACACCTAGAAGTAATCTAGGTGTAGATACCCTATTAGTAGGTTGAGATATCATGGATATACATCACATCATCATGCTTACATGGTTAAAGCAGTACAGGAGTTGGAGCCCACTTATTTTGAGAGTACACTTGGAAATAAAAAAATGGGAAGATCCCATGACTGAGGAGATGGCAGCATTAGATGCAAATGCAACATGGGAATTGATGCCTTTGCCTAAGGAAAAGAAGGCAAAGGCATCAATGAGCAGGTATAAGGTGATTGGTTGCCAAGGGCTATGTGAGACCTATGGCATTGACTACTATGAGGAGACATTTAGCCCAATTGTGAGAACGGAAACCGTGAGGACTACCATTGCTATGGATATAGCAAAGGATTGGTATTCACATCAGATGGATGTAAAGAATGCATTCTTACATGGTGATTTGTAAAAAGAAATATACATGATGCAGCCACCAGGTTATGAGAGTGATGCACACCCATATTTTTTGTGCAAGTTACACAAAGCCCTGTATAGCTTGAAGTAGGCACCCAGAGCATGGTCAAACAAGATCGGGGAGTATCTTGTTACCATTGGATTTTAGATATCCAATGTAGATTTTTCACTTTATGTGAAAAAGAGAGATAAAGGGATTATGCTATTAGTCATTTATGTGGATGACTATGATTATCACTGGTGGCGATAGTGATGTTGACATACATGATGTCAGGAGACTTTTGAAGTAGAAATTTGAAATGAAGGATTTGGGTGAGCTGCGGTATTTCTTGGGTATAGATGGTGAGATCACCTCATGGAATTTTATTATTACAGAGGTATTATGGCTTGGATGTTGTCCAAGTGTGGTATGATAGGCTATAAGCCTATTTCAGTGCCATTGGAGCAGAATACAAAGGTTTCCACAGGTGTAGGTGAGCTTTGAGAGGACCGCACTACGTACAGGCGCATAGTGGGAAGCTTGATCTACATTACCATTACTACGCTAGAATTGAGCTATGATATTGGACTTGTGAGTCAGTTTATGTATACCCCTAGGAAGCCACACTTGGATGTGGCTAGACGGATTCTCAGGTTCATAAATTCCACAGTTTATTATGGACTTTTCTATGAGGTTGGTAAAAAGATACAACTATATGGTACAGATGCTAATTGGGCTAGTAATGTCACAGACATGAGGTCTACTAGTGGCTTTATGGTTTTGTTTGGGAGTGTTACTGTGAGTTGTAGTAAGAAATAACCAAAAGTTGCTTTGTCAAGTACAGAGGTAGAGTACAGGAGTGCTGCTATGGCAACTTGCACGGTATCTTGGTTTTAGAAGTTACTTGGTGATATGGGTGAGCCCGTGGATGGGGCAGCTGTCATTTATTATTATGACAATATGAGTAGCATAAAGTTGGCTAGTAACCCATTATACCATGCTATAACAAAGGTTTATTGAGGTGCTTTGTCACTTTGTGAGGAAGAAGGCTCTAGAGCAGATGATGTAGATCTAGTATATGTCAGCATAGAGGATCAAGTGACTAACATCTTCACGAAGGCATTGGGCATAGAGAACCTCCACAAGTTTAGAAGCTTACTTGGAGTACAGTGTGTGGAGTTGAGCTTGAGGGGGAGTGTTGAGATATCAATCTCAACTAGTGCTATGGGGACATTGATGACCCACCTGGTTGATAGCTTCTGCACTTATGCCACTCGCATGGTTGATATGATGCTAGTGGTGGATGATAGGCTATGTGATAGCCACTTTTAAGTACTAGAGTTATGGCATAGATACATCACCAGCTCATACAGTCGATTTTACACTATGGATTGACTATTGTATGTTATTATAGGTGATTACTTTCCCTTATCGTATGTAGTCTTATCTTTTTAGTTATATGGTTGTAGAGAATAGAAGAAGATAGAAGAAAATTCAGTCATCCATCTCTCACTTGTACCTTGGGCTCTCTTTTGTGTGCGGTTTGCTTGTAAGGAACTCAAGCTCTCTGTCTCCCCAGCATCTCTTTAGCTAGCTCTTGTACTTTCATTATCTCAACCATAGGACATATTGACAAAATCTGAGAGTAGAGGCCCTCTTTTAGTCCTCTATTTTCTTGGATCTTCAAACAATTGATATTGGCCTTTTGTGATTTTGCGAGCGAAGCTTTCCCATCCAAGAGCTACTTCACCCATTAAAAGGATATGGTCCCTTATGAGGTGTTGCAGGCTTCTCTTCTTCATCACTTGATGAATCCACCTCTTATGGAGTTGGTACTATCACTGGTTTCGGTTGTGTGTGCTAGGCTGCTTCTTTATTGAAGGAAAGTGTGGCACTCTCCTCCACCTGATGAGGCTGTTCATATCACGATTGATAATTATGTTCTTTACGTTTGAGTCATATAGTCAATAACCCTTTGACTCCATACTATACCTCAAGAACATACACACTCTTCTCTTGGAATCCCACTTAGTTCTAGTTTGGAACATGCATAATAATAGTCACAACTAAATGTCTTGAAATATACAACTGAGGGTTTCTTACTTGAGTAAGGTTCTTCAGGTATCATGCCCTTTACTACATTTGTGTAACTCTTGTTACAGATATGCATTGTAGTGTTAATTGCCTTAGCCCAAAAAGAATTGTGTAATCCTTTACCTTTGAGCATCTTTGTGCAATACCAGCACTATACAATTTTTGCACTCTGCAACCCCGTTTTGTTGTAAAGTATGAGCAACTTCCAAATCTCTCTTAATTCCTTGCTCCTTGTTGTAGAGTAGGCATTGAACTCACTTGATATGAATTCTTCTCCTCAATTAGTTCAAAATAGCTTCAACCTCTTTCCCCTCTCATTCTCTACCAAGTTATGCCATATTTTAAATTTTCCAAAAGCTTCAGCCTTATATTGAAGAAAATACACCCACATCTTTTCCTACTAAATTCATCGATTAGTAACAAGAAGTAGGACAAACCACCCAATGCAGTGTTTGGCATTTTACCACATTTTACCATAGATATCTACACATGCAAGCTCTAGAGGAGCCTTTGAACAATTTTTGCTTTCTTGTGGAAATGCATGATGCCAATGCTGCTTGCCCATCATACAAGCTTCACACATAATTAACATCTCTAAAAATGTTGGTAGATGTGCCACAATCCTAGACCTTTACAACTCTTTCATGACTATAAAGCTCAGGTTACCAAATCTCTCATGACAAGCTGCTTGTCTGGACATCAACGATAGCTCATACAAGTTGTTATGCCAGATTCCTTTCCCAAATGACATTACTATTGGCATCTGTGATGACTGCACCAGCCTTATCAAAGAGAATATTCATCAAAGAGAACCTTTAAGTCACGGGCATAGCTATGGCTACCAACATACAAAAAATTCCATTTGATGTCGGCACATAAAGGATATCAGACAACTTCTTAGTATCACCATTGCTAGAGACAAAAAAATGGTACCTAAACCCATGGCTAGGAATTTAGTGTCATTCTCCACCACTACCAAGATGAATGCCCCCACAAGCTTGAGGGAGGTATACTAGCCCTTTTGATGACTGGTCATATGTTAGGATGCTCCACTCTTGATAATTCATAAACCACAGATGCTAAGGAATATGTTACTTTTGTACAAATTTCTTCTATTATCACAAATAGCTCCAATTCCACTTCAACACTATTCATAGACTCCTTCCAAGGCTTCAAAGGGCCATTCTTCTCATTTGCTTCCTTTAATTTATATGCTTTGACTAGGTGATGAGGCTTGTCATAGTAGAAACACTTTGTCGCTTTAGATATCTTCTTCTTTTTAGACTTCTTTTTAGAAGCACAATGGGGTTACCAAAGCCCTTCTTCCCCTTACCTTTCTTTGCATTTGTTGACAATGCCTGATCACTACCATCTCTAGCTTTGAAATGCATCTCCTCCTCCAATAACATTGTCCTAAACTCCTCAAAAGTAAGAGGTGGGTTGCACACCTGCCTGTATAGTGTGGTCACCAAACTATCATACTTTGGGGCCAACACTTTGATGCATCTTCATGCTAGTTCTTCATTGGTCTATGATCCACACAGCCACAATCTGATCTTGCAGATTCTTTATCTGTGATATAAATTGCACTGCTACTTCTCCATCAAAATGCCTTACTGCTGCAAGCTGATTCTCAAGGCTTTGAATCCTTTTCTGATTCCTCATATCATACTGGTTCTTTAGAACTTGCCATGCCTTAGAAGCTATGGTGGTATGTTGAATTAGGGTCATCACCAAATTAGTGACGATGGAACATAGTGTATCTATATTCCTTTGCCTCCATGATGGAACATAGTGTATTTGTATTCCTTTTCCTCCACACCAAAACAAGAACATGATCTGGCAGTATGGTCTATAGTGGATCTACTTAATCTGGAGTAGGACCCAACTTTGCATCAACCCTTGTTGTGGTTTCCCCCACAGCTCATATGAATCAAGAATGGACCTAATATTGAAATTCCAACGAGGAGTGTCCAGCCATGTCCTGCTAGTGTGAAGCCTTGTAAGATCTAGATGGATAATGTGATTGATCTCCTGCCTTAAGAAGTCCAACTAAGGGGTGTCTTAGGAGTACTCAAAGGGTGGTAGGCGGTCATGTAGGACTGCTAGACTTTCTCTATCCCTCCTTTTCCACCTACATGAGTACTTTTGTGCCAGTCTCGAGAGTCTATCTCTATCTAGATTATAAAGATGTGAAATGTAAGTGACCATCTGAAGAGGGCATCAAAAACTAGGGGCGGTGCTCCAAACTTTGTGTGCAAGGACGATCTCATGGGGCGCTGAGGGATTACTCTTGATCATGCTGCACACGCGAGAACATCATTACCTTCATCCTATCTATCCTCCACCAATCCTCCTCTCCCAAACCTTTGTTTCATCCAATTTCTCATCACCAAAAGGTGGAGGCAAGCATGAGTGACTATGTTATTTTTAGGTTGGTCCATCTCTCCAAATCTGCCTTCAAATAGCAAAGTTCCCAAAACAAACTTTTCCTAGAGTCTATGCTTTGATACCATGTAAGAACACACAATAGTAGAAGCTAGATCAACATAATCCAACGCACTGAATTGTAGAAAGAAGTGGAGCATAATAAATATTACTACTCATAAAACTTGATTACAAACTTATGGCACTGCCCACCCGTGTGCTCGAGAGGTAAGGAGCTTTGATGATGATCTAGACAAACTCTGGACAAAGGATGTCTTGATTACAAGAGTGCTTAAACACAATGATCTTAAACACAATGAAATTAATGATGAACTAAGGTTCCAAACTAATTCATATATAGTACCTAGGGGATTGCCATAGATGTAGGTCAACCATCAGCCAACCCATCACTTGGTCCAAAATGACCAATTGATCACATCATCCGATTGGGATCATATTAGACTCACGATTGCCCTAGGGACTATGCATAGCTCCCATGTCCATTTGAGACCATCTCAACCCTTAAACATGCCCCATAACCCAAGAATAGTGTCCTTGGGTTTTATATCTAGCACTCACTAATACACTCACATAGCCCACATAAGCACACATTCTACTTGTTGGCAGAGTGCCTAGTCTACATAAGTCATCTTCTAACCATCTGGCCACACTTGGCTACCATCTAGTGTCTAAATTGGGAACTGCCAAATACCTCTAGGTGCTCACCGTAATTCTACTCCTCATAAAGGGGGGCCTTACAATATAGAGCACATCCATTGCCCACAGAAACAACACGAGGGTGGAGCATTGAGCAAATGCTTTTTGAACAACTATTTCATGATAATCTCAAAAAGAAGAAGAGACTTTCACTAGTTTAGCTTTGAGAAAAAGGGAAAGGAGTCCTTTTATAAAGAGAGAAGGAATTTAAAAAGAAGATTAAGTAGATAACCAACATTCTTAAGAAGTTAATCAACTCATTAATCAAAATATAATTGAAAAAATTGGATTATGGTTACCTTGATTAGGTTAGTGTCTCCCTAAAATGAGGGAGGAGATTTTGGAAGAGTAAGGGTCTCTTCTTGGAAGTGGTATCTTTTTGCTTAAATGCATTAAAAAACTCCTTTTAGAGGGTGGACTCCTTTTGGGCTCTCCCCTTACTATTTTTTTAATGAATTTATCCACGTGCTAATATTTTAATCCCCTTAGTTAACCCTTATGTGAAATCAGGTGTCATATGGTGGCATTTGCAAATCAATTTCTTGGTGTATTCCATACCAAAATTTATTTATTTTCATAGAGGTTTAATTATCCACTAGGAACCTTAGAAAAATCTCTATTCCAAGCCCTTTTTTTTTTAGGGTCTTTGTATAGGGGTGTTTCTATGGAAAGCCTCTCTCTAGCTTTTTTTGCCCAATGAATTTATGAATTGAATTTTAACTAGACACTTAAGTTCCGAAGATCAAGAAGAAGAATCTTGCTTAGGCATATATTATCAAAAATCACATTCTCTCTATAATATTTTTCTCTTTCTAATTTTTCTATACGGCAAAACAATATTTTTTACTACCAAGGGATTACAACCTGAATAAATGGTCTTGTGAGTCATCTTAAAGGGTGGCACTTGACAGCGACATGACCCTATGCATTCTACCAAGGGGAGGTCACAAACTCGGCAGATAGTTCCCATAGCCACAATCAGGCACATGGGCAACATAACCCTTTTTACACTCTGCCAGGAAGGCCTCACTCAAGTAGATAGTCCCTATAAGGATTCACTTATGGGCAGCATCCCCCCACTTACACCTGAGGGTCCTTAGGGGACTACCTCATATGGTACTTGATTCACTTATTTAACCTTGTATAATTTAAAATGACATGCTCCCTATTTGGAGGAACTAGCCTAGAATTTTACTTGGTCAAATTTTGGACAAGAAAAAGGCATAAAAGGGAACCAAAATGTCCAATTTGGGGTCCAATTGGCTCACATGCTTGGAACTTTGAGAAAATCCCATGATTTAGGACCACTTCCTATTTTTTAATGCAAAAATGGATTAAAATACCCCTTCTTGAGAGCGCCTCATTCTGGTCTCTCCCCCTTCTAATTTTTTGATGAAGTTAGTCATGTGCTAATATTTTACTCCCCTTTGTCAATCCTTATGACAAATCAAGTGTCATGTGTGCCATTTTAATCAATTTCTTGGTGTATTTTGTACCAATTTTTTATTTTTATAGGGGTTATCCAGTGGGAGCCTTAGAAAATTCCATGTTCCATGCCAATTACAAACTTTTTGAAATTGATGATCTTTGCATAGGAAGACCATATTAGGGAGTTTGAGAAGATCCCAATTCC
Source organism: Cibotium barometz (assembly GCF_041138505.1). NCBI lineage: Eukaryota > Viridiplantae > Streptophyta > Polypodiopsida > Cyatheales > Cibotiaceae > Cibotium > Cibotium barometz. Next base: position 17,659,475 of record NC_141059.1, read on the forward strand.
TATTTTGCAAGATATAAAAAATGGGGGCATAGTGAACCCTTTTAAGCTTTTGTCAAAACCAACTCATTTGACATATCATTTGGAAAGATCTTGAAGAGTAGGTTCTAAATCCACATTCTTTGACAAATTTGGATTTGGTATGCTGAAGATACACCAAAAAGTATATTGAAAAGCAAATTTCCAAAATAATGGGATTTTTTCCAAACTCGCTAATATGGTCATTAGGGAGTGTTTCAATGGAAAGCCTTTGTTTAACTTTTCTTGATCAAAGAATTTTTGTTTGAATTCTAATTAGAAACTAAAGTTCTCAAATCAAGAAGAAGAATCTTGCTCAAGCATATTGTCAAAACTCATACTCTCTGTAGTAGAATATTTTTCTCTGTCTAGCTTTTCTATAAGGTAAATAGAATGTTTTAGGTCACAAGTAAATGCTTCTTAATTATATTGCCAACAAAGATTTTAATAACTTACAAAAATTTACAAGTGATTTTTAAGTAGTCTAATGGAAAACCCCACTCTATATGGTTGATACATCATAGTCTTCAAAGATATTACTAATTCATCCCTAGTTCTTACAATCTACTTGCCCTTTTGATTTCCTAATTGAGGAGTCAAGGAGGGATCTTACAAAAACCTTGTGTTTTATTCAATAGAGAGGATATAGAAGAGAAGAAGGTGGTTGTATCCTTTCACACAACAATAGGTATCATCTAACAAGTGCGTTCACCACACCAAAAACATTAAGTTGAGTGGCTTGAAGCCTCTTGACTAGCATAAGTACTTATAGGTATGTACGATGTGTTTAGAATTTCTTTATTTTTCTTCAAGTTTTACTATGTTGACTCATTAATGATAATTTATGGATGGTAGTACTTTTTATAGTTTGTACTTCCTATCGTAATTAAACATTGTGCAGCAATAGAAGACATTAGAAGTGCCATTTATAAGACCAACGGTTTAGTTAGATGGATTTCTTCAGAAGAGATTAACTTGCAATCCATTGAGTATGCAAGAATTAACTCATTAGAAGTAGTATGTATGTTTGAGAACTACTTCCCTCTACAAGTATTCTCACTATCCATACACGTGGTAGATGAGGTTATAATAGCAAGTATTGTCCCCAATGTTCTTCTTAGAGAGATTTAGGAAGACCTTGAAGGAAAAGGGAGAGGCTTATAAGGGAGCATGTCAAAAGGTTGGTACTATAAGAATCATTAGTATACATGTCTTGGAGTTTCTTTGCCAAATAGATCCATACATGCCTCCACTTTGGCACATGAGAGATGATGAGCGAGACGAGTAGTTAGGAAGGTGCCACAAGGAAAAGGAAACACTCATAAGTTTATTCTGTGAAAAGATCACCAAGGTTATATTTTACAATCTAAAATGTGATGGGCTTAGACCTACTTGTGTTTCTTAGATTGCCAAATGGCATAGTGATTTAAGTAAGAGAAAGAGAAAGCCACACACAACTCCCATAGATAGCCAACGATAGTAGTCCAAAATGATTCGTAATAATACACAAGGAAAAACCCTCTTCTCTCATCTTCCATGTAGTACAAGATAATGCTTTGGTGCCCTCCTCTTATCTTTCATCTAGTGCAAGATAATGCTTTGGTGCCCTTGATTCTCAAAGCTACTTCCACCCAATTTCCTTGCCATGTTAGTTGTTAGTGTTGCATTGGGTTCTTGAGGGAAAATTGGTGGTGGACAATTAGTGGTTTATTGTGTGCTCTTTGGGGATTTATAAACATACCCCATATATAGACTTAGTACACGCATTGCAAATTCCCTTGAAACTAAAATTGGGAGCCTTCTAGCCCTTGATATGAAGCTGCAAGCTGCCCCCTTGTTCCATTTCCCACCCAAATTTTGACAATAATAACTTATGGCTCCTAAGCAAGGACATTCATTTGAAGTATAATTACCACTATAAATGGAACACCACACAACTTCACATTGTGGCTATAGTTTGGAAGCATTGGCACCATTTACCTTAAATTATTCTTACATCATTGCTAATTGCTAATAACTCATTGGTTACCTTAGCATGTAGGTGTCACTGTGTCTGGTCAAACCCGAGACTTCAATGGTTCTTGACTACTCAGTAGACATCTTCCAACCATGCTATCCGATTGTGCCCAATGTAATAAGGTGGTGGTTAGCACCACACCAATCTAAAGGAGCCCTAAGATGCAGTTTCACTCAGCTTCATACAACATTCGGACTCAATGCTGTGACAAGATGAGAGATAGTGGCACAGACTCTAGAAACACACATTAATATTCCACATTTCTTGTGGACAAAGGGAGAGAGTCCATAAGCATTAGTATTTCAGAAAGGCACTAAAGACTCAGTACAAGAAGTAATAGAGTGAACTACCGACTCTTCATACTGTACTCATACCAGACAGTACAAAGAGCTTGTGAACTCCATTCATACACAGCCAACTAAGCCCGTCTACTCAATACTACTATAAGACTATGCCTCCAAACTAAACTTCCACTCTTAGACTTGTATGCTTACAACCATGAATTTTATGTTCCCTCTCAAACACTCTTTTCTACTACTACTTTTGTCCTTATACATAGACGAACTCAACCGGGTACTACCCGTTGGCCCTCAAGGCTACAAGGCAGTTACAAGAGAAAAAGGTTGTTATCCTTAGTAGGAGCTCTTGATCATGATAGATATATCACATCTTTGGCGGCCGTTAGTGCTGAACTAGCAAGCCACTGACAATGAACCCTGAGAGCTGGTTCACCCGCGCCAACACCTAGCATGCCCGAGGGACACATCCCACGCTCTACATCTTCAATACGTTCCTGAGCTGGGAGACTTCTATCCAGATCCGATCATGTTCTGTCCAATCGAGGTGACTGGGATCCTCCTGATTTTGCCTTCCAGTTACAAACTGTTGTTGGACTATACTAAGAGCTGTAGACTCTTTGTCTTTTGCTAAGGCGTCCGTATCCTAGGCCTCCTCTCTCTTCTGGCTTCCAAAAATCCACCTCCATGACTTTAGCCTTTAGCTATCGGCTCTTGGCCTTGTGCATGGTGTCCATAGCCATTGGCACAACCAAGGCATGGGGTGCTTGAATTTTTGGGGTGATGGCATCGTCAATATAAACATGCGTTATTGGATCATCATGTCTTTGCCTTCTATTTGCCTGGCTCCAGATCTAGCCGTATGGCAAACTTCCTTACAAATCCAACCCAGGCAACCTTTGGGGGTTTGGTAGGAGTGACCATTGGTGAGGGGCCCTGACCGTACTACTCTTTACATGAGCTTCTACCACCCTATGCATAGACAGACTCAATCGGGTACTACCTATTGACCCTCAAGGCAATTACAAGAGAAAAATATTGTTATCCTCAGAAGGAGCTCTTGATCATGATGGATACATCACAACATCTTTGGCGACCATTAGTGCTGAATTGGCAAACCGTTGGTGGTGAACTGTTAGAGCTAGATCACCCGCCAACATTGGGTCAGTCTCCTTTCATTAAATGTGACTTTTAGCTCCTATACCTTGATATTAGGTAAGAGGCTTCATCATCTATATCAAGCTCACCATAGTCTAGCCGATCTTCCACTTGACGACCCTTTGGAAACAATCTGGTGTTTAAGAGACTCCCACTTCTCCATCCTCTTTTGTAGTTCTTGACAATTGATCCTATGGTAAAAAGAAATGAACACCATGCACTGACCACTTAAGGTAGAGGAGCTAAAGGAGCTAGTATAGGAACACCTTACTAAGATTCATGCAAAACCATGACAAAACTTCAACATATCAACAATCTCAACTCAAAAAATTGTAACCAAAAAACTTCAACATATCAACAATCAAAAAGGCAAACATTAAGCATAAATGTAAACAAAAAAGCCTAAACACTACAAAACAAAATTTCAAAAGCTTCTAGAGAGCAAAAGTAAACTATTTATAAACCGCAAGATTAGAAGTGGTTGACTTGCTCCCAAAATGGAACTACCAACTCATGCATGATTCTAAGTTTAGGTTGCTGAATTAATGCTTGGTCTCATACATTTATCTACTCACAACAATAACTTCTATCACCATGCCTCCCATGCATACTTGGTTCAAAAGTCTTTATATGAAAACGAGCTTGTATGATCTTTAAGAGAAGTACTGCTATTGTAGATGACTCAAAATCCAATGCGCATTCAATCATCCCACACAATCTGGCGCTCTTAGGCATGAGTACCAACATCTCAGTGTGATACCTATAGTGATTCTGATATGCCGCAAAACCACAGAGTGTGATTGCTAGCATCATCAATAAAGTAGAAGGTTGAACCCCTTTATGCCATGGCTAAGATTGGTGCTGATGCGATGATTTGTTTCAACTCATAGAAGGCATCTTTACCTCTTCAAACAGAGAATGAAGTTGCGCCAGAAAACTCAACAATGCCTCATTTACAAGCTAATAAAATTTTATATGGATCATACAATGTCTGAAAAAACAAGATCCAAACCATAGTTTTTAACATATGTGAAGCATACGCATACGCATACGAGTATGAACGTATGTTTCAAGTATGTTTGGCTCATTCTAGCTGAAACATACGTGGCCCTAATTATATTATATTTTATAGGCAATAAAATATAGTTTCACCAAATTATTGGAAATGAGAAATGAGAAATGAGATGAGAACTTTATAATCCATTTCATATGTCATGAACTTTATAATCCATTTCATATGTGACTACTTCCCACAAAAAGGGCCCCGTAACTTTTTTTTTCCCAAAAAAAGAGTCACGTATGTATGTTTCATGTATAACATACTTATATTTAACATATGTTTTGCTATGTTTTATGTATAACATACTTATATTGCAAACATTTCCTTGGGCAACCATACGCGTATGTTAAAAACTATGATTGATTCCAAACTTTGTTCCTGGTATTGATGTCTAGGCCTTGCCCTACTAACCGCAGTCAGGCAGTCTTGCCAAAGCGAATATGCACCCACAACAATTTTTTGGGCTTGTTATAATTAATTAATTTCACCCGAAACTATGTATGCATTGAAATAGTTGTTGGATGGATTGACGCGTGTCTACATGCATTCAGTTTTTTGGAGGCTCTTGGCTTGTTATAATTAATAAATTTCACTCGAAACTATGCATGGATGGATGGACGCGTGTTGAAATAGTTGTTGGATGGATGGACGCGTGTCTACATGCATTCAGTTTTTTGGAGGCTTGGTGGACACGTGTCTGTTAGCTTTTGCTCTCTCATGCATTATACACGATTTTGCTTTTGCATTCGTCTCTCCTTTGCTTCTGGAAGCGCCGTACTTCCAGAATGCTCACAGTGCCATGCGCGACTTGCATGCTGCTTTTGCGGTGGAAGCTCTGTGATCGTGATGCTGCTTTTTTGATGGCGTTCTGGAACCACAGTCACGTGTGCTTGCCTCGTCTATTCGTTGCTGGTTCGGCTGGCTTTTCTTCGAAACAATCCTTTCAAGATACCAGGCAGATATCTTGATCGTAATATCTGCCTGGTATCTTGCCTTCTGGACGTGTATGGTGAACACTATTCCACGGCAAGTTATCGTGTGTTGGCCTATTTAATCACAATCTGTGTTTTGTTCTTTGTCTTCAGCGTTTGTCTTTTGCTCTGTCGTCATACCTCCCAAAAGAAAAGCAATACTTGTGGCCGCTGGTAAACATACACCATATATGCAACAACTTAAATATTTAATCACAAAATATATGTAGCCTGCATATATTTTGGGTGCACAAGATGTATTTGTTTGGCTAAAGCGAATAACAAATATATCTTGTGCAACGTACTATAAATTTTTTTGGCTTGTTATAATTAATTAATTTCACTCCAAACTATGTATGCATTGAAATAGTTGTTGTCTACATGCATTCAGTTTTTTGTAGGGTTTTGGCTTGTTATAATTAATAAATTTCACTCGAAACTATGGATGGATGGACGCGTGTTGAAATAGTTGTTATCGTTATACCTCCCAGAAGAAAAGCAATACTTGTGGCCACTATTAAATATACACCATATATGCAACAACTTAAATATTTAATCACAAAATATACGTAGCCTACATATATTTTTATTCTGTGAAAAATATACGTAGCCTCCATATATTTTGTTTCTGTGAAAAATATCCTGCATATATTTTGGGTGCATATTGTGTGTTTGCGTATAACAAATATATCTTGTGCAACGTACTATATGTCTGTTACATTGGGTGCATATTTTGTCCTCCCAAAAGGAAAGCTATGAATGATATCACCAACTTTATGCAAAATCCCACACCAACACCTCAATTAGCAAAGATCAACCGTTGTTTGGAAAGTAATGAAACTACCTCACCTCACCCAATGTATCGACATCGATGAAATTTTTTGTTTGCCAACGAAATTCCAAGCTCTTGTTGAACGTAAAGTGAGTGATTTTGAGAACCTCTGAAAAATTAATGTTTTGCCAACGAAATTCCAAGGTCTTGTTGAACGTAAAGAGTGTGATTTTTTAAACCTTGCGACGTCAAAAGTCATTGATTTTTGGAACCTTATATACGTAAAGGGTGCTTAAAAAAATTAATGTTGTTTGCCAACGTGCACCCACAAAAAAAATTAATTAATAGGTTAGAGCGATTATCTTAGCATAGATAAATGATGCATTGAATTGTTTTAGACAGCAAGTAAACAATTAAACCTTTTAAACATTTTCATCCACACCACAACGACATTTGGTCCCAGTGGCAAGGACCTGACGGGTGGAGCTTCAAACACTCAACCACAATACATTCCTGGTTGCCTTGGAGCCAACTGGTCAGTCAGTGGGTGGAGCTCCTCCCACACTGGCTATCCTATTTGAAATAACCCGAATATTTTGAGCCTGCAGGTGTTGCCGTGAGATCTTTCCACCATAAACAACAGTCTGCTTTAGCATCGTCACGGCGCAACCAATGAGCTTCCTTGGCTTCTTTGTTTCAGACTAAGGGCTTCCACAATTTGCTTCAAAAGTCATTCTTCACAACAGTCTGCTCAGCCTTCAATTGCTTTTCAATCATGGCTATTTGGTCATCCCATGCTTTCTTGTCAACCGCAGCTGGCTCTTTCCCTTCTTCTGCCCAAGCTTGACTCCCTTGGATGTGGTGGTTGGGCTAACTTACATCTTAATCAAAATTGTCTATCTTTGGCTTAAGTTTGATCAGCCAATGGTAGCACCGTTAGCCAACATGATCATGGTCACACTCATATGAGTATTTAAAAATAATAATAAGAAAAGAACTTATATGAAAGAACCACTCAAAGGGCTCAGTGCTGTTAGTGATGGCGTTGTTGATTTTCACAGAGTTTGCTACAACTATCATGATAACCCAGGGTCAAGAACAGGTAGCCTGTAATGTAGACTGATAGAATTGTCCATTTGGCGGCTTCCCGGGATGAAGAACTGGAATATCATTGTCAAGGACGAATCATTTTGTCCTATCCCTGAAACAAACATAGGAATGAGAACACTTTGAACCCAAAGCATGAAGTAGCTTTACAATTATAACAAGATCTTACCATAGAATGATGTATCTGGCTTTGTAAGTTGGCACTGTAAGCTTTTCACGAAATGTTTCATGCTGACTTGCTGCTCCATGACCATACACACTGTTATGTCCCCAAAAAACAACTAGACTAGCAATACTGATGATGTTAGGCTAGTCCTCATTTGTGACTTTAATGAAGAATACTTAAGCTAGTTGTGTATTAGTTACTAAATAATGGGTCGGTGTACATTGACCTTGAAGTTAAGGACACCCTCACCTGGCATTGACCTTGACATCAAGGACACCCTCACCTGGCATCTATATACACGACATTTAAGCTCTCATTTACAGACCAAGGAAGTGAGGATCTGGATCAGAACTTGGTCTAGCTCAAGCCTTACACTTGGGCGGTGGGTCCTGGTGGCATGGGACACAGTGCTTTGAGTGAGTAGTTCAGGCATGGTGCTGGTCTAGCTTCAGGCTCAGGGGTGTTCCTGTAGGGAGCTATGTCTGGGTGGTAAGCTAGCCTGACTAATTATCAATTGCTGGTTGAGAGATCCACTCCCATGCAAATACTCAAGCATAAATTGAGACAAGGATGCTGCAACATGCCCTCGCTTCTTGTTTAGAGGATTTTTGGATATTGCGTGAGGATACCTACAGGCTCACCGCCCCTTTTGGTTGCAAGGGTATCGTCAAAAATTTTGGCATATCTGTAGATGTCGTCCAGTGAGTGAATATGGTTCCAGAGAACCTCATTCTGATAATATGGCAGAAGGCCTAACAAGTATAACATGTAAACCAACACGAGGCTCCTCAAGGGACTTACAACGGTTCACTAGGTTTTTAAACTCCTGGGAATAGTTGTCCACGCTCTTCTTTCCCATATCCAATTTAAACAACCATCGGAAGTTGTCTATCTTGATAATAGAGATGCTGAAAATCAGCCCATCACTTGGAGGTCCTTCCACCAGGCAAACGCTTTAAACTGGAGCGTATCTTGAATCTGATTAAGCATCAGTGTAATTGTACATATCAACAAAAAAAAAAAAAAGCGGTCCACTTCCCAAGCCAGCTCTCCAAGTAAAGTTCCTCACATTCTTCTTACCGGAGAAAGGTTCCGGATGAAAGGAAACCTACAAAGGAGGATGATTACTAGCTGCAGCTCGGGGAGATTGGGAGCGTAGCTCTGCCAAATTTCTCTGCACAGTGGAATATAAAGAATTCACAAATAGAGATGCAGGAGGTTGAGGAGCGGGTGATGATTGTTCAAATGGCAGAGGAGGCTGCACATAGCCCATATATTGGTGATTTGGCTGTGAGTATCGAGAAAAAGCAGAGTAAAGATTAGGATCAATACCACAACTTGCCATAGGAACCGGCTGTCCCAAAACTGACACGGTAGCCTGAGGCATCGAAGTCATGTGTATTTGAGTGCCGAGAGGTGCCTCTGTGGACTGCATGGTAGTATCGCTCACGAGGTTATAACTGGATGACACCGTCGTGGGCTGGCCACCAAAAGCATCCACATGAACCCTTGAAGTTGCTTCTTGTTCCGCCATGGAGTAGAGGATACAGAATTTTCAGCAAACAAGGAGTAAAAAGCTCGTGATTAGAACATAGTAGGGATGTGCTCAGCTTGTGAAGGAAAAAGCACACTTTTCTGCATGACAAGGATGCTCACAAGGTCGACCAACATCCAGCCTTTTATACACAAGGGGCTGATTCGAGCATGTCCCGGAAAAAGCAAGTTTCCTCCAAAAGCATGCGCCTACAAACATCCAGAAGACCAATGCTTTTTTTACTCACAAATTTGGGGAAAAGCCAAGTATGCTAGCGCTTTTTAAAGAAAAACGCTCAAAATACCATAATTGGTTGCTTTTTTCAGATGGCGAGCAAGTCCTGCCATCTGCCACAGCCTGGCTGTCCGACCTGTATATACTCACGTGGACCTCTACTGTACTTGACTCATGGTCAAGTCTCCACCCAACAGCAGACAAAACTGTTTGGCCAGAAAAAGCACGCCACAGCACGCACCACCACTCCACCCTTCTGTAGTCACACATAAGTTAGGTCCCCCCCCCCCCCCCCCCCCCCCCCCCCCGTCTCAATGGACTGCTCATCCAAGGAGCGCTGTTTACAGCTATATACAGCAAAAACATACAGTGGAGTCCCAAAAAGCATAAAGCGTCATGAACAACCATAAGCGCACAGGTTACAGCACTCGACCAGCTCTTTGTATATTACAGCCCACAGTCACAAAACCTCATGGGCAGAAAAATGACCAAGACCTAGGTTTCACCCTTAAATACATGCATACAAGGACTCTCAAGGAACAAACAACATACACAAACATGACAAAAAGCCCTTGCTTCGTCCATAGATATGCAACAATTTCCCGTTCACCTGACTCTAAGCACATCTAATCATAGTGTCTTCCCCGTTCACCTCTGACTCTACTCCATCCTCCGACCTGAGTGTCCCATACCACCGGGCCTTGGAAACAAAAAGCAGCCCACAAATTAGAACCCAAAAGATCCACGCGATGGATTTTCTCCTCTCCTTCTGGAGTGTTTCCCACTTAATTATAGCAAGTCTAGCTCTGACCCCAAGCTAACAAGCCCTGCGATTAAGTGTTTTCCACTTAATTCCAGCAAGTCTGGCTTTGATACCAATGTCAAGCCCCCAAGCTAACAAACCCTACGATTGAGTATAAACAAAAAAGAAAAAAAACACAGACTCAAGCATCTAGCTCACCGCCCAACCATAGAGCCATTCAGGCTCACCCCCAAGGACAAGGGGATAGTAGCATCCGAGACATGGATCCACCTGCAAAGTGATTGGTGTCCTACACCACCAGTACACACCCATCAGATGCAAGCACGGAATAGTCTCAAGGCCTCGAGTCTAGGTCTGGGAGCTCTCTCCCAAACTGACTCATAAAGTCACTTATACAGGCCTCCTATAAACCAAGAGCCAAATATAGCACATGTATCATATAAGCTACTAACCCCCACTTAAGATGCCTAACCCGTAGGCTATGGTTAACCTAACCTGAAGATCTTTTTTTTTTTTTTTCCGAGAAAAGATCCTTTCATTAGTTATATAAAAACGCCTGTAGGGCTACAAAAGATCTCTCCTGCTCATAAGAGAAACAGAGCAGTGAATACAGCAAGTCAGCCCGAGAGACTCTCCCTAGGTGCTGCAAAATACAAGCATCAGTACAAAGGACTGAGGGGCTAAATCATACAATAGGGGAGGGAAAAGCCAAACAGGTGGCCTGTAATGCCAACGGGGGGATCCCGTGTGTAAGGTATAGAAGGGGCCGCTGCGCCAGGTGGTGTGAAAGGCCTGGCGCCGCAAGATTGCCTCATCCGAGTCGCCCCGGATGCGGTCATACTGTCCTCGCAGGGTGTGGATCAACTCCTGCCAAATCCCCCGTACAGTCTCTGCTGGTGGCTCCAGTCTCCCCTCAAAGGCCGTGAAACACCGGGCCCTCCAGGTGAACCAGATGGTGAGGCTGCTGAGGAGCTCCCATCGTAAATCCCTCTCCTATGTCCAGCTGGCGGACGAGAAATCCGGTGCCGGAACCAGGCGAGGCTGGCCCCTAATGAATCTGATGGCCAGGCTATCCTGCTCCATCTCATAGCCCATAGCAGGCCCTGACGAAGTCGACCAAGCAGCGGCACCCCACGTAAACATACCCTCTGGAGAGAGGGGGGCCAGAATACGCAGCATCCACAGCCAAATCTGTTGCGCCTGAGGGCAATCCCAAAGGCAATGTCTCTGTGTCTCCATAGAGTGGCCGCATCGGACGCAGGCCGCCGGAAGACCGCTATAAACAAGCTAGGTGCCAACTGCTGAGCCCCTGTGGGCGACCAGCCACACTGGAAAGTCGAGATCCTGCGGGCCTGTCGACTAGCCCAGAGCCGAGCCCAAAAATCCTCCAGGAACTCCTGTGAGAGTCCCTGTAGCCGCCAATGCCCCACTGCAACGGGAGAGACCATCCTCCTCGCCGTCAAAATATGCCGCCCCAGCCGAGCTGTATACTGGAAAAAGGTGATCTCTGTGGCCTCAAGGGATGCATAAGGATCATGCCACTCGTACTCCCCCGGGTCCCACTGTAGCCGGGCCAAGGGGCGCGCTGCATATGCCCATATGCGCCAATCCGGGAGCACATCTGCAAGGTCGGGGTCAATATGCCACTTCCGAGAAGCGGCGGCCACTACCCGTATCCTCTGAAAGGTGCACTCTGCAACCAAAGGCGACTCCACCTCCACTCTCTAAAGTCTGCCCTCATCCTGAATCTCATAGTAGAGGCATCTGCCATCCTCAGTGCAAGCTCTGACAACAATCAGGATCTCCAACTGTGTAAAGGCTCCCATCCACCGTGGGGCCACTGGCTCGAAAGGCGTGAACCACTCCTCTGTGAGTGCCTCCTGAATATCATCCCTCATAATCAACCCCCCTCTGAAGTGACTCAGCCTCTCCACCTGGATCTCCTCTGGGAGACTGCAGAAGGCCTGCCAGTCTCCAAAGCTACGTGCTGGGCCTGTCGCTAAAGGTCCCCAGGCTAGACGAGGCCGAGAACCCAGCATATGACCCTGCTCTGTGCGAACTGATGGGCTCCAGATGAGCGGCTGTCTGGCCCGCTCCTCAACACAAGAAGGAGGTCGCTGAGAGAGCCCCGATCTCAGCAGCTCCCAAGCTCTCAAGATGCTCAAAGCAAATCTGTCCTCCCATCCTCTACTGAGGCCTGTCCTCCTCATCTCTATGAAGATCCAGTGAATCTCTAGTGCCCAAGTGCCCCCTGCTGGGGGAGCCCGAGCCTGCAACCGCTGCAAGAGAAGCTCTTTCCAAGGCTCAGCGCCTGGAAGCAGCCCCCGAACAATAAGCTTCCCCAATAAGGCTCTACTCTGATCGACTGGATCTATAATGCCCAAGCCTCCCTGAGCCAGCGGAAGTGTAATAACTGCCCATGCAACCTTTGCCCGGGCTGGCTGACCGTCCCGCCCAGACCAAAGAAAGTTCCTGATCAACCTCTGTACCTGGCTGATGCAAGAGCTCGAGAAGATCCAGCAAGACGTAATGTACCACATGGTTGCTAACAGCACCTGATTTGCCACCACCACCCTCCCAGCCAAGGATAGTCGAGCTGTACTCCAATACAAAAGCTTCTTCCGAATGCTCAGAAGAAGCGGGGCAATCTGCTGCTCAAGTGACAAATCTAGTCCAATCTGGCATCCCAAATACCGCACTGCTGTGCCAGGAGGACTGATCTGGTCAGCTCAAAACTCGGCCCCCGTCCTCCTGCAATCAACACCTGGCTACGAGCTGTGGAATACAGAGCCGCCACCCCTCTAGTCCATCCTGGCTCAAAGCCCAGGCGAAGCATAGTGCCCTCTAAGAAACCCCAATCAACTCTATCGTATGCCTTCTCAAAATCGAGAAGCATCACGACCAAGTCCTCGCCAAGAAATCTAGCTCGGGCCGTCGCCTCCCAGAAAGTAAAGATGTTGTCAAGGATACTGCGCTCCTTGACGAATCCTGTCTGGGTAGCATGAATCAACTCCCCCAGGAAGGGCTGGATCCTCAAACTCAAGGCCTTTGCTAAGACCTTGTAGACAGTATTGAGGATCGTAATAGGCCTCCAATGCCGAATATCATCTGATACTCCCTCCCCCTTGGGGATAAGAAAGATCAAGCCCTCTGAAAAGCTCTGTGGCATCACCCCAGTGTCCAAAACATACTGAAAGCCCCTGCGGAGGCCTAGCCCCAAAAGGTCCCAATAGCGCATAAAAAAGGCCGACGTCAGTCCGTCCTCCCTTGGGCAACTATGTCACGGCAGGACCCTCAAGGCCTCAGCAAGCTCAATCTCTGAAAGAGGCGCACCAAGAACTGTACGCATACGATCTGTGACCCTCCTCTGCACATGGGCCCACACAGTCTGTCTGCAAGCATCTCGATCCTCAGTGGCTGGCTCCGCTGAAAGCAAGTTTCTATAGAATGCAGTGGCAATGGCTCTGATCTCCCCGGGCTCAGTAGCTACCGATCCATCCGGTCTACCAAGCTGACGGACTCCTGCTCGAGCATGGCGGGGTCCAGTGATCTCAAAAAACTCCCCAGTCACTCTATCACCAAGCTACGTCCACTGAGAGGCCTGACGACGATAGTAAAACTCATGTCTCTGCTCCTCTGCCTCTCTAACCTCCTGGTGTGCCTGGCTCAGTTGTGACGCCACCCACTCACATGCAGGCTGCTGCTCCTGAAGGCGCTGTAACGAAGCAAGGCTGCGTCTCAGCCGATGCTCCCGCTCGCGAATCTCTCCCAGCCGTGTCAAAGCTGCAGCGTGCAAAAAAGAGCTAAGCTCGATGAGTCCCTGGGCACACTGGCCTGCTGCATCCTGGTCAGAGCACTGACTATCATGCCAGATCCTCTCAATGTCCTCAGCGAGACTGGGATCTGTAAGTACCCTCTCTGGGATCCTCAACTGCAAGCTGGGCTCCCGTGTCCTCTCCTCCAATGTCAAGATAACTGGCGAATGATCTGAAAATGAGGTGCCAACGAGAATGCCGACGGAGCCCCCTCGCTCCCCTAACCAGTCGCCCACATGAAAGCGATCAATCCGTGATAGATTAGTCCCTTCCTGCCGGCGATCCGACCAAGAGAAACTAAGACTGTCCTGAGAGCGGGAGAAGGCCCCATGCTGCCATGCATCAGTGACATGCAAAACCGGTCCCAAGCTGCAAGCTCCGTGCCGTGCACTGTAACATGACTGCCTCCCACCCTATCGGCCGGGTCCTCAAGCATGTTGAAGTCTCCCCCGACACACCAATGTGCGGCCTCTGGCAATGCATCCGTAACCTGGGTCCAGAACTCTGCTCTGGCACTAGCATGATTGGGCGCATAGACGTTGAGCACGCCCAATAGCTCATCATGCATCCTCAGAATGACATACTGTGCTCTACCAGGCACAATGATCCCTCGATCCACAATGGCCTGCCGCCATACATCTGCAATGACCATGCATACTCCTCCCTGTCCACCCAAAGGACCAAATCCTGCAGACCAAAAGGTGTCCCATCTACCAGGCATCACCGAACCATATCTCCGGATCCTGCTCTCACCCAAGTGGTGCTCCTGCATCATCAAAATATCAATGCTGCCACCAACCAGGCATCTCTGAAGCTCCTGCCTCAAGCAACCACGATAGCATATAAAATGTGCTCCGCCAAGGCCCTGTACATTCCATGAGATGATCCTCATGGATGACCTGCTGAGGTGGATGCTGTCTCAGCCGTACGGCGGGCCTTCGCAAGCGGCTTGGATGGAGAGTAGTCCCCATCCGAGCGGCTGCGAATCTGCCCACCCGGTGTACTGCAAGAATCACGGATCAAGCGCCAGTGGGGCTGTGGCCCATGGCGACTGCCTCCCGCTCTGCCAGAGCAACCTCGTGTATACATACATATCCAGGGTCGCGTGCTAAGTCTGCCACTATGCGAACGACCAAATGTCGAATCCCTGAGGCATCCACACTCCCGGGATCCAAGAAGAAATGAGCCAACTCCCATAGTCGGCCTATCACATCTGTCACCTCCAGATCGCTCACATGATGAGAAAACTCAACTGCCTGAGTCCTTAAAGTGCTAAGAGCGAGCTCTAGAGTCCACTCCCGGTCGCAAGGGCCACATAGAGGGAATGAGAAGGCCACCGCTGAATCAAGTGCCTCCTCCCCGCGGGCCGGAGGTATCACTACATGAACTCGGATGGGTGCTGGCTCATGGGGGCCCTCTGCTCCAAAAAGCCGTGTGAAGGCGTAATCAAAAGCCTCCGAGCGCTGTCTAATGCCGAGGCGACTCAGCCGACTACGGATAGATGATATCCGTGAAGCCCGAATCGGCATGGTAGGCCTCCTCTGTGGTGCTCGAGCGAGGTCGGTGCTCAGCGCCCTCCGGACTGCACGTGAATGCCAGGGGACTGCCAGGGCCTCCCGGGAAGGTGAGGCGGGCGGGGGGGGGAGGAGGGGGGGGCGAGGGGGGTGGAGAGGGAGCCGCTGCCGAAACCGGAGTGGGGACGGGAGGAGGCGAAGGTGGGAGTGGGGCGGTGGGAGGGGAAGGGGGTGGGGGGGTGAAGGAGGGGGTGCTGGCATCTCCTGGTCCTCCGTCGTCGCCGCAGGGGTCTCCTCCTGAAGGGGAGCAAAGCTGTTCCTCACGGGAACCCAGTGAGGCTGAGACTGTGGCTGCTGCTGCAGCGGTCTCTGAGCGTGTTGCTGCGGCTGTCTCCCTCGGCGGCGCCCCTGTCCAGGCTGCCACTCCGAGGTCTCTGTGGCCTGAGCAGGTGCCCCGGAGGCAGCCTGCCGAGCTGCATCTGTTGCAGGCCATCAGGGGCCTGCTGCTGTGGTGAGGGTCGGGGTCTCCTGCGAGGGCAGGCCTTGGCCAAATGACCGACCTGCCTGCAAATGAAGCACTGGTTCGGGAGCCCCGAGAACTCCACTCTCTGATCGAAGGTAGCCCAGCTGCTCTGGCCACCACTGAAGCTGCTGTGGGGCCAGTCTCTAGTACCGAGCCCACCAATGCTCCTAGCCTAGAGAGGAGCGGAAGATACTCCCAGCGGAGTCCAGGGAAGCAAACTGTAACATGAAAAAGGCGCTCTCCCTGCTCAGCCGCTGCTGGGTCAAAGCCATGCTGCCAAGGTCTGAAGAAAGCCCGAGCACCCCTGATGTCAAGGGGACTCATGGCAAGGACCTTGGCCACGCTCTGGGCGGCGGTCTCGAACTCGATCTGGTAATGTCCACGGCCCAGTAGCTGTACGTCCAGGATCTTGCCCACATCTGCAAGAAGGCGGGCCTGGAGAAGATCCCGGATCTCCCCTCTGCTGGGGCGAGTGCCGACTATACGGCAGATGGTGAAATGAGCCTAGAGGCGTTCCACCTCTGCGGTGAGGCTCGCTTCCTCTTCTGGCGAAAGAGAAAGCCTGATGGGGGTGTCCTCAGGGGCGGGCGAGGGGGCTGCGGATGAGTCCCTCTGAGGCGGGGCGGGAGGAGCCTCCATCAGAGTCTGAAGCTATGGCGAAAGCGAGGCGAAAGCGGAGATCCTGCAAGAACCGAGCTGCACACAGAGAGGCGGAAGACGAAGGCCGGAGAAAAAAGGGAAAAAAACCCCCTGGGGGCGGAAGTCAGCAAGAAAAAGGAAGGGGGGGGGTGAAACGGCGAAGGAGAAACCCGGGGGGGGGGGGGGGGTGGGGGCTGCGCGCAAGAGGGGAGGGGCGGAGAAAAAGCTGGCGGAGGGGGGGGGGGCGGGGCGCTGCAGAGTGGAGGTGGGCGCGGAAGAAGGGGGGGCGCGAAGGCGAGGAGGGGCGGCGGGCAATGCAGCGAGGGAGGGGGGCGCAGCAGCGAAGGCAGGCAGGGGGGGCAAAAGGAAGGGCGGCGGCGGGCAGTCAGCGATGGAGGGGAGGCGCGAGGAGAGAGGGGGGGGCGCGAGGAGAGAGCAGGCAGGAAGGCGGGGGGCGCAGGTATGCAGGCAGCGCGAGCAGGGAGGGGGGCAGGAGCTTCCTAACCTGAAGATCTTAACCCGAGCCTATCTACTTTCATTGTCCACATACATGAGTTTCCACATTGAACACAGCATTTATAATTAATAATCAAATGAAGAATTAAACTCAAGCCCCGTGGTTCAGCCATCAGTTGCAAGACTCTGGAAATCAAATTCTAAGATTTAATGTCAATGTAGGATACAGTTACTCATCAAGCATAGGCTGGTTAGAAGCTGACAATACAGGTGGGTTGCAGTTGAGTGGCTGATGTCATGCTGATTTTGCTGGTAAGAACCGGCATGGAAAAATTAAGCCAATTATTGTTGCTCAAGTGTCAAGAAAGGGTTTAAAAAATTACCCAAGTACAAATACTGATAGGTTCAATAGAGGTTTGTTACTTCCTGCAAGAACAGTACAGAAATATGGGATAGGTATGCACACCAACCCCACACTAGTCGGTGCCTTGACTGGCAAATATTGAAGGTGTGGTATCAGGTGTGTGAACACACAATCATGGAAATGCTTGCTCGAGCATCTTACCAAGTGGGCTTCCTTTGAAGGTTTGGACTCTGGAGTCTTGTAGAATGATTGAGACTGGTTACAGACAAGGGTGTGCTTGCTGTCAGCAGAGGCCTATCCAGGCTGTCCATGCCTAGTGGACAGTCAGTCAGTTTTCAATGCAGGTCATCAACCTCTTTAAAACTGAATAATAACCTCTCGGTTTTCAGGCATTGGGTAATTATCAATTGGTTAACTCACCACGACAGAAGCCTCCCCTCGTTGCAGGGCCCGCTCCAAACGTGCAGATGCACTGATAGCGCCATCCAAAGCAGCACCATCAGCTGCAATAAGATTTCAATGACCAACTCACAATCATGAGTCCTCTCTTTGCAGCTACAATGCATGTAAACATGCACATAAAATTCCTTCCTTAAAGCTATATTGGTATCTTACCCCGAACTCCAAGCACCCGAAGCTTCCGGTACTCAGAGCCTATAGTCACCATGCTTGTTGAAATGTGAAGATGTAGATCACCATGCTGAGTCACAGCAATCTCAAGTATTTCCCCAACATTTTTTAACCGACTGGCAAGGGTTTGCAGTTGATGTAAATCTGGCACTTGAACAAGGGTCTGCATAGAACCAATGCAAAACCTAAATTTTAATTAAGCAAGGAAATTTGACCTTGGACTAGTGGTCGGCTAGCTTCAGACACAAAAAAGAATATACCCTTGGCAGGTCTTGTGCCATATCAAGAGCAGTTTGCAGCTCATTCACGTCAACTCTTGAGAGAGGATTGGATATCGGAACATCCTGAACTACAGCTGTCCTGTGACCCTGACGATAAGTTTATTTAAAGATTGCAGGTTAGATGCTTGAAAATTGGAAATACACAAGCACACACAAGACCTCGGCACACACAGGCACATACTCGCATGTGATGTTAAGTTCATGCTTCTCCAGCAAAAAAGGAAACTTTGTGTGGCATGAAAGCACCTCTCTCTCTCCCTCTCTCTCTCTCTCTCTCTCTCTCTCACACACACACACACACACAGGCTCATGCACACATCAAAAGCCCAATTCCAAGCCCAACAAAGTTTTTGTTGGGCAGGAAGTGGGCATGCTTTAGCAGCAATACAAGATTCAGTAATTAGTACGATTTCAAACAAACCAACACGTTAATCAACCCTTTTCCTCATTACAATAGACAATTAAATATAATCACTAGAACAAAAAGGGGTGCTTTGATCCTCCATACAGACCATGCTCTCAAAGCTCAGGTATGGCATCGGGCGTTCCACAGCCACAGCTCTCTTCTTTACAAGTTTAACTTGCAGCTTGTCTCCATCCATGCTTATACTACTCCTTAGTGCTCTTGCAAGCAAAGTAAGATCGATAGTGAAGGAAATTCTGTCCTCATTTTGACTTGATATTCGATAGTCCTCAAAAAGCACCTCCTGCACAATCGGTAAAAGCATACATACATTGTGGGAATTCAATTACAACCATTTATCCATTAATTCTATACAAACCTTCTCCTCTAGATTCACGTGAAAGAGCTCTAGATATATATTGCTTAAGAAACACCTGATGGTTATGGTCTCTTGGAAGCTGAGTGTGTTCTTAACATGATGCATTAGTGGATTATCTGAATGCCATTGACAAATATGTGTCATGAAAGGGCTTGTGTGAAGCTTATGGTGATCTTCCTTTTGTGCTTGGAGGATCATGCAAACTTGCATTCTGACTCCCAGAATGCTTTGTTCAGATTTGTTAAGAGTTCCTTGATGAATCGAGAGCATGTAGTGATCTTGCAACACTCAGATAGAAGCCATTTCAAAAGCAAACATAAAGTTTAGGCAGAGCAACTGAGATGCTTTATGAACCGTCTCCTTGAAGATTTTGAGGACAGGCTCTTTTGGGTGGGGAAGACTGAAGAGAATCTAGCGGTTCTTCCAAAAGTAGGACAGAGAGACCACAGGTTATGATGTTATCCAGGCTCATGTAGATGCATTGCATGATATAATCCTTGCTTAGTTTGGGGCTTCGCCTCTTGAGACAGATGCTGACTTTCCAATTGTGGTCTCTTGCTCCTGTCCTTTCCCTTGAATAACACTTAGTTTCTTCCATGCATCTTGCAAAGTTTTTGAGGGGATAAATTTAGTCACCAGATGATTCCTCTTTCTCGGACAGATTATCAACCTTTCACTATGTTAGACATCATCCCCTTCTTGCTGGCTTCCTGTTTGGTGTCCTATTTTAGCCTCTAGGACTGACCATGTTAGTCAGAGGGGCTGGTCACCCCTCACATATTTTCCCACATTATTCCCCATATTATGGAGTCTTGGGTATTTTCCCAGTCGTGGAGGTTTTTTATCACCAGTCGGCTGCCGACTCATGGGCATATATATAACTGGCTTGCCTCCCTCATTTCTCACTGCTTGCTTAGCATTGTTTGCTGCAGTCCCTCACATACGAGGTTTTCTCCCCTCTTGCTCGGGATATGTATTCCTTTGGATGATGATATTGAGAGCAGGTTCTCACCTGTGTTTCCTCTCCATCTCTCTCTCTCACTCTCTCTCGTGTTTCCACTTTCCCTTCTTCCGCTGCACATTCTATCATGGTATCAGAGCGGCGGTGATCTTCAGTGTTGGATGCTTCCTCCTCTCCCTCCTACGTTTTTGCGTTTTCAGCAAGGTGGACAGATCTGCGTTTTTTCTCAGAGAAGTGCTGCTGGTCGCCTGTCTCTTCCAGGCGTTTCTTCTCAGCAGCCCGTGGTCTTTCTTCATCACTTTGACCTCTGAGAACACCTGTTTTATGCACTGTTTTCAGGGCAGCAGCACCTAGTATGCTGCGTTTTTCTACAGGTGGCTGTCTACAGCAGTTTGCAGTAGTTCTCAGCATTCATACCCCCCCTTTAGTGCTGGTCGCCTGTTTTGTACGAGGCCAGCAGCAGCATATTTGCTGCGTTTTTTTCTTCTACAGGTTTCTGATGCTGATTTGCTGATCTGAGGCTTGGGTGTACCTATTTCTTCTACGATTCCAGATTCAGCCCTTTCTACTGCCCCGAATACCTCTGCGTTTTCAGATTTGCAGCCATGGTTGCTGCGTTTTTTCTGAACTGATCTTGCTGGTAGCTCTACCTTCACCTGGGCTTCATCTGTTGGACCCGAAGGTACCTTCTCTTCAGCGTTTTTCCTCATAGGAGGTGTGGACACTGGTTGGCCTTAATTTTCAGGTTTGTAGTCCCTTGTTTGGCTGCGTTTTCTTCTTTAGTGGACACAGATCACTTGCAGAGGGGGTTTCTTGTTTGGATTGTGGCTTTGGAGGCAGTTTGGTACTTGAGGAGGATTTTGAATTTCTGATTTCAGTCAGCAATTTGCTGATTTTGGAGCATCTATACCTATGTTTTGTTCCTAGCCTACACGGTTTCCCAGTTTCTTCATGTTCCTTGCCTTCTGTTGGCGAGGGAGTGCTATTTTTGCTAGATAGCACTGTTTTGGCTGCCTTTTGCTTCCCACAGGAGTTTTTTACACTCAGAGGGGGCCTATCTCCAGCTACTTCACTTGAGGATCAGTTTCGGGAGCTGTTTTATATCTGGGAGACTTTCTTCTGTGACAGGAGTTTACAGATTTTGGAGGAGAGCAGTGATCTTTTTAGAGATCCTCAGCAGAGTTTGTTGTGTCTGAGCCTGTGTTCTTTGCAGTGTTTGCACAACAAGGAGGGTGTTTTGCCCTTGAGGTGTGACCCTTTCACATGGATCATTTATTTGTTGCGGATTCTGGGATCTGATTCTACTTATAGAACAGTCTTATGCTATCTGTGATGCTTTTGAGGACTTTTTTACCACTGCAGTTTATATTCTTGCTTCCCTTCCTCATTGCAAGGAGTCTACCTCTGACTCTCTTCGTGATACTTCTGAGGATGCCCCTCCCCCTGCCAGTTCTAGAGGTTTGTTGTTTTGGAGGATGGTTTTTTGGACCTAGTGGGATGCTTTGGATCTGTGGTTGCTAACCGTGCCTAGGGCATAGTGGTACTTCAAGAGTTTTTTGGATTTGGATCAGAATCAGGTTGGGCTTGTACCAGTCCGACGATATCTTTTTTCAGAGGGGAATGTGGAGTCCTTCATCTTGCCATGCCCACCTCAGTGTCGTGTACTTATGTACAACATTGGGCAACTCATGGTACAGAGTTTGAGCAGATGGACCCCATCTTTTCTACAGAGTCTTTACATGTCACGTGCATCCCGCACTTGGATGCCACGTAGACATTTCTGAACAGAAGGTGCAGGACCTGGGATGGTGAACTGGTCCCATGTGAGCCCAGTCCGGGACGAGTCAGCCAGGGATCCATCTCAGTCGTCCGAGGTCAGGTGTGCATTGTCCTGCACATGAGTCCAAGGTCAGGTGTGCACTGTCCTGCACATGAAGCAGTGCCAGTCCGCGCTGTGAGTCTCCCTCTGTCAGATGTTCTGTGTATCTGGTTTGCAACTGGATGCCAGGCCTCTGTAGGCATGTAGGTTTGCATGTAGAGATGGGGCCAGCCCATAGGGCTACCCCAGTGCGAAGATTTGCACTTGCACTCTTAGTGTGGGCATGGGGGAGGTGTAGAACCACTCCCAAGGGGCCAGGAGGGCCCAAGCTTTGCCCACCAGCCAAGGCATGGGCTGGAAGGGCTGTCGGCCAGCCCTAGGGCTGCTGGACAGGCAGCTGACAGGGTTTGAAACCCTACCCAGCAGGTTAGGCCAGGTGTAGGGGCAGTCCCACACCTCTGTGCAGCATGCCCAGCAGCCAGGAGCTGTCCCAGAAAACATGCGCAGGCTGGACAGCACTTATTATAGTGTGAATTCAGTTTATTGGAATAAACCCAGTCGTGGAGCTTTTATTAGCTGGCCGACTGGATGAAAGGAGGGGTATAAAAGCCCAGCCAAGAAATCATTGAGACCATCTCATAATTCACCAAGTGCTCCAAGCAAACAAGGGCCAGGACAGCCAAGAACTTGCTAAAGCAAAGGGGTGAAGGACTGAAGGTCAAGGGCAGGTTTTCCAGCCAAGAAAAGGTCAAGTACTTTGTATTTGTTTTCAGATTTACATCATTCTAATAAAGCAAATACACCATCCGTGGTGGGGGCCCTACAGAGGGTAATTGGGACCCAATGCTGTGTCCTCTCCATCTCCCCTTTCTCTCTCTATTTTTTTCTGCACATCGTCTTTCAGTTTGTGCGTTAATTCCGTCGCGAAAAGAGTGCTGATTTCTGAGTTTTGAAGTACCGATCCTTCTCCGAAGCTTCCGCATATTACAGTGGTATCAGAGCTCACTTCAAGGACAAAGATTCAGCAAAGAAAACCAAAAAAAATTTTCGCTCGTGTGGTTGGTTTTTAGACGCCGGTGGACTACCCCTTTCGGAGTGACTCCTGTCCCTCGAAGGATAGTTGGTTTTTAGCCTCCGGAAGCCTCCGGAAGTCTCCCACACAGATAGTGGATGGTCAGATTGCGTTCCGGAAAGGAATTGCATTTTCGCGCTATGGCGAGTTTCGGCGACGAGAGAGAACCAGAACCATGGGACCAGAGTGCACCAGGCAGCCCAGCTAGGGCACCCGGCTTGAGTGTAACAGATATGTTCCGGCAGATGATGCGAGCAATCGCAGACCAGACAACCAAGTTGGATGAGCAGAAGGCGCGGATTTTGGCTCTGGAGGAGCGTTCTCGCTCTCTAGTGTCGCGTTTTCCATCTCCTCCTCCCTCTTCTTCCGTATCCCAGATACCAGATCCTCGTCACAGGGACCCTCTCGCGGGATCACAGCCGCAGCCAAGCTCCTTGCTTGAGATGCAGATGCGTGCATTGGAGATTCGACAACGAGAAGACGACGCCATGCGACGAGTGGAACACGAGCGTTACCTCAGAGCTTTGGACGCCAGATTGACACCGGCGGCGCCCTCGAATCATTTTCCCGAGAAAATGAATTTCAGTAAGTATAATGGTAAACTCGATCCCACTACTCTTTATACATGGTTACATCAATTTGAAGCTTACTTTGCCGCAGTTAGGAAAACAGATATTGACAGAGTGATCTTAGCTAGTTGGTATTTGGAAGGTGAGGCCATTCCTTGGTGGACTCAGTGGGCTCATGCCCACACTAGAGCAGGTATGGCAGCTTATGTGTGGGACGAGTTCGTCCGCGACCTTAAGCAGCGGTTTCTACCGCCCCACTACCGTGAGCGACTCGAAGACGAGTTCAGGGGAGCGCGTCAGAACGCGCAACCAGTCCTTCAGTTTGCCAATAAAATTTCGACCTTGTGTCTACAATTAGGCTTATCTGATGCGGACAAGAAAGGGCAGTTTTTGTATGGCCTGGACACGCAAATCCAATGGGAGGTGCGTATGTTTAGGCCAGCCACCTTTGAGGACGCACTCTCGCTTGCGCAGAGTGCAGAAATGAAACACAATGGTGGCAAGCCCAAGACTTCCCAGCCGGCTTCTCCCAAGGCTAACGCCTCGGGGGGCAAAAGCCAGAACCAGACGGGGTCTTCCCCAGGACAGAGCCCGGGAGCCTCTGGCTCCAAGAACTCGAACAATGCGTCTAAGCTTACTCCAGACCAGAAAGCGAAGGCAGGCAAGACAGGTGGCAAGTTGAGTGCTGAGAAGCTTTCTCAGTACAGGAAGGAGGGTAGATGTTACTTTTGTCACACAAAAGGACATACTTCTCGGGATTGTCCGATGAAGCCTCCAAAGGCCGCCGCCGCCTCCACAGCTTCCGTGGTGAGCACAGCTCCCACACAGACCCCAGCGGCTACCCCTAATTCTTCAACCCCCGGTGCTTCAGTTGGAGCAATTATTAGCTGGGAGCTCGAAGATAAGCAGAAGGGCGCCCATGACCAGGAGTATGAGCGCAACGAATTGCTCAAGACCTTTGGCTACATAGGTGGCCAGAGAGTCGTTGTCTTGTTTGACAGCGGCAGCACAGAGGATGTGGTCACGGAACAGGCCGCTAGGCGTGCCCGTTTCGAGCTGACCCCGGTGGACAAACAGGTTGAGGGTTTTAGCACAGGTATGACAACGAGCGTCAAGTATGAAGCTCTAGGTGCTAAGTTAGTGATTCAGGGCATAGAGTTTGTGCGTGACTTTATGGTTGCCCCTCTAGTAGGAGCAGACATAATTTTGGGTATCCAGTGGTTTCACAAGTTTCTTCCTGATGTCAAGTGGGACAAGCACACGTTCCAGATCGATCGGAATGTGTCAAACACCCCGGTGACCATTAAGTGTGAGCCAGGTATTCCAAACTTTCCGCTCATAAGCCACTTGCAGGCTAAGCGAGCAGTCAGGAAAGGCGCACAGTGTGCGATGATTTACATCCAGACAGCCCAGACGGTGGCCAGTGCTTCCGAGAAGTACTCGGTTCTCCATGAAAAGTTCCAGAAGATTTTTCTTCGGGACAGTCTCCCTCCCCAGCTTCCCCCGTCCAGACCGGAGGATCACAAGATTGACCTCCTCCCAGGCTCGGAACCCCCGAGCAAGTTTCCGTATCGCCTGTCTAAGGCAATGGAATCGGAGTTGGACCGCCAACTCCAGGAATTGTTGCAAGCTGGCTTCATCCGCCCCAGCGTGTCGCCATTTGCAGCACCGATCTTATTTGTCAAGAAGAAAGATGGGTCTTCTCGGTTGTGTGTCGATTATCGTGCACTCAACAAGCTGACTATCAAGAGCAGATTCCTGATGCCTCGAATTGACTATATTCTCGAGAGGCTGAATGGAGCTAAGGTGTTCTCTAAATTGGATTTAAAGAGTGGGTACCACCAGGTACGGATTGTAGAGGGGGACATCCCCAAGACAGCCTTCCGTACAGAACGGGCCCACTATGAATTTGTGGTCATGCCATTTGGTTTGACGAACGTCCCAGCTACATTTAACCGCATGATGATGCGTATTTTCCGGGAGTTGATTGGAGCGTGTGTGTTCATATTTCTGGACGACATACTCATATTTTCAGCTACAGTTGAGCAGCATGACATTGATGTGGAGAAAGTCCTTAAGTTGCTGGAAAGCAACGAGCTCTATGTCAATGAAAAGAAGTCAGAATTTTATCTGTTCTAGGTACATTACTTGGGATATATAATCAGTGCTGAAGGCATTCGACTTGATCCGGCTAAAGTGGCCGAGATTGTTAACTGGGAAGTACCTCAGACCGCCTATGACATTAGATCATTTGTGGGTATATGCCAGGCATATTCCACCCACATTGACAAGTTTTCTGATCTCTCGGCAGACCTCACCGATCTGCTAAAGGGAGTGAAAACAAGGAGGCAAAAGATTCGAATGACTCCACGAGCGTTGGAGGCATTCCAGAACCTCAAGGTGGCTTTGTCAGAAGCGCCTTGTTTAGCCCTTGCCTCGTGGGACGAACCATTTCAAGTGATCACCGATGCGAGTAACATCGCAATTGGAGGTGTATTGCAACAGAATGGTCATCCAGTAGTTTACATGTCTCGTAAGTTACTACCCGCCGAAAAGAACTACTCAGTCTATGATCGTGAACTCCTAGCAGTTATACAGGCCTTGAAACATTGGAAACATTTCCTGTATGGCCGTGACTTCGAGGTTCGCACTGACCATCAGGCATTGCGCTGGATTCAGACGATGCCAAGTGCACAGTGGAGCGATCGACAACACCGCTGGAGTCAGATTTTCCAGCAGTTCGGTGGCATGATTGAGTACCTTCCAGGAAAGGCCAATCCAGTGGCCGATGCTTTGAGCAGGAAGGGACAAGTATCTGCGATTTAGACCACTAGACTTGACCTTGTTGGTACAGGACTAGAAGACATGAAGCACACGTACGCGGATTCCGAGGAATTCGGTACACAGTGGGAACAGGCATTGGATGCCACAGGACCATGCCATTTTCTGATACGCGATGGTTGGCTTTTCTACAAAGGCCGACTGTGTGTCATGAAATCATTCCGGGCAGCTCTTCTCCATGATGCCCATGACGCCATTACAGGTGGTCATAGGGGCATGAATTCGACCCTGGAGAAATTAGAACGGCAATACTATTGGCCAAAGATGAGGCGTGATGTGTTTACATATGTACAACGCTGTGACATTTGTCAAAAGGTGAAAGCTCCTCGTGGAAAGAAGATAGGGTTGTTACAACCTTTGCCAATTCCTGAGGGTCCTTTCCAGGACATTTCGATGGACTTTGTCACAAATCTGCCTCCCAGTCCGAGTAAGCGTAATACACAGTGTTTAACTATTGTTGATAGGTTCAGCAAATTTGTTATGCTTATTCCTTGCAGGGCCAATGTGACCGCCGAGGATGTTGCCCAGCTATTCATTCGGCATTGGTACCCGATTGGTGGAATTCCTAGAACCATAGTGTCAAACCGAGATGCCAAGTTTACCAGTCATTTTTGGAGGGCATTGTTTGATAATTTTGGTACTAAGTTGAATTTTTCCAGTGCATTCCACCCACAGACAGATGGCCAGACAGAGATATACAACCAGTTGGCCTTTGATGTGCTGAAGTGTTATGTCCACGATCAGCAAGGTAAGTGGGTGAAACCGGCCTCTGATAGAAAACCAGAGTGCGGTAGGAGCAATCGCCCGTCCACTTGTAGTCTAGATGATAAACAAAACACAGATTGGAGCTAGAGTGCCCAAATCTGAAAACACAGCGACACCTGTTGGCCCCAAAACTTGGCGCCCCTTGCGGTATTTCTTTATTCAATTAAAATAATATGTATGGCTGAGTACAACACAAAAACCAGCCAAGAGTTTACACCTGTAAGTCCAATCTGACTGCCCACAAATCCTTCTCAGCACAGAGGATCTATGCACACAGATCTGTGTCCTCAAGCAACACACTGTGCCTCCCTCTGATCAGCCAAGTTCACAAAGCAGGCCAGCCATGGGCATACATCTGGCATAACTCATAAGCATGATACATCTTCTCAGCTCAACATACATATGCTGTTCAATCTCTGTCTTAATCTCTTGTCAATCTGCCATACTCCTCCTCTCACAAGGAGCCAGATAACACATACCTGTAGCAGACATCAAGCAACAGAAAGAGAGATAGATGAACAGAGTCAAGGCTTACCAAGTTCAGCTCGTGAAACAACTCTGGAGGAAGCAACAGCACCAATCTGTGCCTGCAGGCACTTGAACCCACAATCCTGCTTCACACGTGTGCTTGCACTTGCCTGTATCTTCCTCCTGATGCTCACTCCTATGCTGTCCTTGAAAGTACAGATCTGAAAATCAGCACTGTACTTGATTGTACCGCCTCGGGATGCGTGCCAGGCGTTGTATCTGCATAAACAACCTGCTGTCCACTTCTGTACCTGCCTGAATCAGAGTACACAGGCCTGTCCAGCACCTGTCTGCACCACCTGCAGCAACTGTACCTTCTGTACCTTGCTGCCCGTACACTGTACGGCAGCCGTACCAGGTGTACCTGCTGAAAAACACACTGTGCAGCCTGCACAGGTCTTCTGCGCAGCCCAACCTGCAGCTGTCCTGTGCGCCGCCAGCAGCAGAAGAGAAAGAGAGAGAGAAAGCTTGCGTAGTCCTGGCCGTACAGTGCTGTACGGCTGTTTCCCTCAGAAAAACAGCATCCAAAACTGTTCTACAGCAGTCGCCTCCTCCTCCTTGAGCTTTTCCACGCTTGTACACAAGCGCATGAAGGGAGCCTCTCCTTTTGCTACACGATTCCCAAAAAAGGGAAGAGAGAGAGGGAAGAGAGAGAAAACTCCTTCTCAATTTAATCCCTAGGGCCCCAACTTAATAAGTTCCTAGGGCCACTAAGGCCTAGGGGCAAACTTCAATAAACATTAAAACTTAATGTTTTTAGTTTCCCCCTTCACACCTAGGGATGTCCACACATCATAAACACTGTCCGGGCACCCCCCATGTGAATCATAAAATATTCTGACCCTGCAACCACCATGCCCACACTTGTCCTGCTCCATTTTCACAGGGCCATGACATACCCCCCTCTTGAAAGATGGCAAGCGTCCTCGATTGCATTCTGGTGATGCATCAAAATATCCAAAGTGAAATATACAATATGGCAAGATCAGCGTCCCAATCTCTCTGAGCCATACACATGTATCATCATTCACTGCAAAGCAATGGCATAGTAATAGTCCAAGTTGTATACCACTGTGAACCATACATATCCACAAAAATCTCCATGTGACTAGTACACATATATCATAGAAGTCCCATAAACAGATGTACTGTCAGCCTCAGTACCTTCGGGTGGGATAAAATCTGCACCAAGCGACCTCTAGATGTCATCTGAGCCTGTCTGTATCAAGGGAGTGGAGGTGCTACCCCCCTCTTGAGCATCAGGTAATGCTCCAGACCCATGCTCTGCTGAACCTGAATGAGCCACAATAAGAGTCGGCTCTAACTCAAAGGCATCGAGATAAAGCTGCAAAACCTGAGGTGAATCTGTTAAGTCACCTTCCTCCATCCACTTCGCATCCATCGGTGAATAGTTCTTGAACTTCACAAGATAGCGACGGGAAACTTTACCTCGTACCTTCCTTTCTTTATGTGCCAGTATCTGCTCTGGAATCAGAACCTCATCAAGTTCCTCAACTTCCGGCTGAGCCTCATCTGATACATCCTCAGGCACATCCCCACGGAAAGGTCTAAGAAGACTCACGTGAAAAGCATTGTGAATCCTCCAGTGATCTGGTAACTTCAAACGATAGGTTACCTCACCAATCTTTTCCAAAACCTGAAAAGGCCCATAATATCGCATGCTCAACTTAGGGAATAAGCGCTCTTTACCCTTCATCTTCTTGAGTCTAGCCTTTTCAAAACGCAAAAGAACCCAATCACCCAATGCAAACTGTAAATCACGTCTGTGACGGTCTGCGGCTTTCTTTTGCTTCTGCTGAGTTTTCTGGAGGGCCAACTTAACTCTCCAATAAGCTTCATCCAAGCTCTCCACATACTGATCAGCCTCAAAGATCTTATCCTTTGTATGCAAAATGGGTGGTACTTTCTTCCCTCCTTCTACAATCTCAAAAGGCACCTTGCCTGTCGAGCTATGTACAGTGTTGTTATATGCAAACTCCACCAAAGGAAGATACTTTTCCCATTGTTGCTTGTGCTCTGACACATAACACTTGAGAAGATCCAACACTGTAGAGTTAGCCTCTTCTGACTGACCATCTGTCTGTGGATGAAATGACGATGAAAACTTGAGAGTTGTACCCATGTTGTCAAACAACCCTCTCCAAAACAAACTCGTCATCCGTGGATCACGGTCACTAATGATAGACGTAGGCAAGCCATGATACTTGAAGATGTTCGCCATGAACAACTTCACCATATGATCCACTTTAATTGTCTTCCGCACGGGAATGAAATGAGCCTGCTTACTGAACCTGCATATGATAGTCCAGATGCCATCATTTCCCGTTTGTGTCCGTGGAAGATCAAATACAAAATCCATGGCAATGCTCTCCCAAGGTCTATCCGGAATAGGTAAAGGCTGTAATAACCCTGGTGTCTTCTGACGGTCAAACTTTACCTTCTGACATACGATGCATTGCCTCACAAAGGCATCAACATCTCTTCTCAAGGTTGGCCAATAAAAGAAAGTCTCCACTGCTTTGACCGTGGCGTCAATACCTCTATGACCTGCATACGGTGGAGCATGACTTTCAATCATAACCTTGAGTCGCAATGGCCTGGTAACACACAGTCTGCCATGCATCAATAAAAACCCATCTCTGAGAGTGTAATGCTCATGCCGCTGACCCTCAGACATCTGATCATACAACCTTTCAAAGTCCTCATCATGGGCATACTGCTCTTTCATTTCATCAAGCTCATGATGATAAGCAAGTGAAACGGCAGAGACCTGTGGCTTGCGTGACAAAGCATCTGCCACTACATTCTTTTTGCCTTCCACATGCACAATCTGGAAGTGAAACATTGACAAAAAGTTTGCCCAACGCATATGCTTCTCTGAAAGCTTAGTCTGCGTGAGGAAGTAACGCAAGGTTTGATGATCTGTCTGTACAGTGAAATCAGCCCCAAGCAAGTAGTGTTTCCATGTAGAAAGAGCGTGAATTACAGCCAACATCTCTTTCTCATACACCTGTAAATGCTTCTCGGCATCTTGCAAAACTCTACTCTCATAGGCTATCACATGTCCCTCTTGCATGAGAACTGCACCAATGCTACTTCCACATGCATCACACTGGACAACAAAAGCCTTTCAGAGGTCCGGTAACACCAATACTGGGTCCGAAGTAAGCTTTTCTTTGAGCTTTTTGAATGCTGTAATTTCCCGATCAGCCCATCTAAACGGAGTTGCTTTCTTCGTCAAAGCATGAAGAGGCGAAGCAATTTCAGCAAAGTGCCGTATGTAACGCCTGTAATAGGAACACAATCCTAGAAAGCTGCGTACATCATGCACGGTCCTCAAAGCTGGCCAATTAAGTATTGCTTCCACCTTTGCTGGATCCATACGGACTCCATGACCAGACACAATATGCCCCAAGAAATGTATCTCCTGCAAGAAAAACTCACTCTTCTTGCCATTAACCACCAATCTATGGTTTCTGAGTTCTGCAAACACAATGGCCAAATGCCTTCTATGTTCTTCCTCATTTTGTGAATGCACAATCATATCATCAAAGAATGTGCCCACAAACTCTCTATGAGGTCTGAAAATCCTGTCCATCATTCTGTTAAATGTGGCAGGCGCATTCGTTAAACCAAAGGGCATAACCAAGAACTCATACAACCCAAACGTGGTTCGGAATGCTGTCTTATGCACATCCTCGGGTCTAATGCGTATCTGATGATACCCGCTTTTCAAGTCAATACGACTAAAAACTGTGGAGCCCTGTAAGCGGTCCAATATGTCATCGATCCTCGGTATGGGGAATCGATTCTTGATGGTATTCTTATTCAGCGCTCTGTAATCAATACACATGCGCCAAGAACCATCCTTCTTCTGCACTAAGAGCACAGGTGAGCAAAAGGGTGATGAGCTAGGCTGAATCAACCCCTTATTCAATAGCTCCTGCACCTGACTCATAATCTCTTCTTGTTGGGCTGCACTAACACGATACGGCGGTCTATTCGGTGGAGTACTACCAGGTATCAGATCTATAGCATGATCTTCTGGCCTCTCAGGAGGTAATTCTCCTGGCAATGACTCGGAAAAACAGTCTTGAAACCCACTTAAGAAATCAGCCCTGTCCTTATCTAACATTGACAAATTAGACTTAGACTCATCATCCTGTGCATCCTTTACATAAATCAAGTACGCGGAAAGATGCTTTTTCATTACTGATGAAATCGCCGAAGCGGATACAATAGGAACAGATTCCCCTTTGAGTTTTACATCCAATACATGCTCTTTCCCTCTATGAGTCAGAGTGATTTTCCTATTGTAAGTATCCACCACCGCATGTACCCTGTGGCACCATGGCATCCCCAACAAAACATCACAGCCATCCAAAGGCATGATGAAAAATTCCTCGCTGTCCACATAACCCTGCAAATGAAGCCGAAGCTTCCCAATGATAGGAGTAACGGGTTCTGCATACCCTGGACAAGCCATATTTGCCTCATGTAACGGCCCCATCTCCTCTGCGCGAATCCCCAATCGGCCAGCCAAATCTGGTGAAATGAAGTTGGCTCTAGCACCTGTGTCAAAGAAGATCAAAGCATTCTGATCTCTCACTTTGCCCCATGCCCTGCACAACTCTGTAGCTTCACCACTTAGCTGCTCCCCCACAAGATCAGGAACTAAGCCTGCAGAAGGCTTGGTTTCTTTGGCTTGGGCTCTCCTTTATTGTCAGGGTCCTTCTTGGACGTTCTTTTGGGACAATTGAATGACATATGCCCCTCTTCAGTACAGTAAAAACACTTTTGAGCATCTCTCAAAGCCTGTCTTTCCTCAGAAGTCCTTTTGGGCATTGGCAACTTCTTATACTTTGTCTCTGAAGACCCTTTAGCATCACGAGAAGCATGCCCAAATTTTTCAGCTTTCTTGCTCAATTTCTTACTGCCTTTAAATCCAGATGAACCACCTGTGAGTAACGCATTAGCTGTCATAGCATTTTCAATCATCTGTGACATGTTCGTTGCTCTTGTCTTGATACAATAATCTCGTACCTCCTTGGGCAGCCCACAACAATACTTCTCTACCTGCTCAGATAATGGCACGGCACGATAAGAAGTCACTGGGAGTAGTGCTTCCCAAAACTTCTTGTTATAATCCTCCAAACTATCACACTTTGAAGCATCCAGCTTGTGCCATGCGGTCATAACATCCACCTCAAATGTAGATGTGAGCCATACGGAAGAGAAAACCTGTTTGAATTGGACCCATGTGGTGGGTGCTATGCCCTGCAAAAGAAGAGTAGACCACCACTGCAAAGCATTGCCCTTGAGAAAAGTGGCAGCTTTCCTCACCTTCGAGGACTCTGTGTAATTCCCACCAGAAAAAGCAGCATCAAACTGCTGTAAAAAGGTAAGTGCCTTCAATTTATCCTTGGCCCCACTGAAAGTGTCAAACTTCACTGCAGCTCCCCCTTCCTTGTAATCCTTCGCCTTTCCCATAGGCGTTAGATTATCATATGGAAGTGGTTTCGTGAGATTGCTGCCCCCAACATTCATACCCATCATTGGGTCAACATTTCCCATTCCAACACCAGGCATACCATACATCCCAGCCATGTTTCCATACATTCCACTATGCATACCTGGCTGCATGCCACCAAACATATTGCCTTGCATCCCAGGTTGCATGCCTCCAAACACATTTCCTTGCATACCGGACTGCATACCACCATACATATTCCCTTGCATGCCAGGCTGAAAATTGGCTCCAAAAGGCCCATACATACCCATGCCTCCCTGAGGATAACCCCCAGTCATGGATTGAAACACCGAACCACCACCAAAGTACCCTGGATGCATGTTCTGCTGAGGAATAGGTGGCTGTCCATAGAAGGAACTCTGTGGGTTTGCACCAAAAGCATGCTGCATATTCGGAAACTGTGCAGGAGATGGATCCTGTGGAGTGGTACCACTATGACCTTGAGAAAGATTCTTCGAACGAACCTTCTTCTTCTTTTTCTGGGGCTCTGTGCGGGGCTCTGAGCGAGATCTCAAAAATTCAGCAAATCTCTCACTCTGTGTAAGCTGCATAAAAGTATCCATAACACTAGCCAAGCGATCTTTGAACCGAGCATCATCATCCTCTTTACCATGCACATCTTCTGGCTGTGTTACATCCTCATAAGGCTCAACATCTGCAGCCTGTTCTCCTGCAAAAATATCCTCAGATACATCTCTTTCAGGAGAAGACTCTTGCTCTTCTTCTTCTTGATAGAAGTACTCTTCCTCTGTATCAGACATGATTGCTGAATTTTCAGCGATGGCTTTCTCCAAAACAACCACGAGCTCACCCCCTTCAAAAAGTTGATGATTGGTCCTGGCAACGGAACCTTGAAACCGGCCTCTGATAGAAAACCAGAGTGCGGTAGGAGCAATCGCCCGTCCACTTGTAGTCTAGATGATAAACAAAACACAGATTGGAGCTAGAGTGCCCAAATCTGAAAACACAACGACACCTGTTGGCCCCAAAACTTGGCGCCCCTTGCGGTATTTCTTTATTCAATTAAAATAATATGTATGGCTGAGTACAACACAAAAACCAGCCAAGAGTTTACACCTGTAAGTCCAATCTGACTGCCCACAAATCCTTCTCAGCACAGAGGATCTATGCACACAGATCTGTGTCCTCAAGCAACACACTGTGCCTCCCTCTGATCAGCCAAGTTCACAAAGCAGGCCAGCCATGGGCATACATCTGGCATAACTCATAAGCATGATACATCTTCTCAGCTCAACATACATATGCTGTTCAATCTCTGTCTTAATCTCTTGTCAATCTGCCATACTCCTCCTCTCACAAGGAGCCAGATAACACATACCTGTAGCAGACATCAAGCAACAGAAAGAGAGATAGATGAACAGAGTCAAGGCTTACCAAGTTCAGCTCGTGAAACAACTCTGGAGGAAGCAACAGCACCAATCTGTGCCTGCAGGCACTTGAACCCACAATCCTGCTTCACACGTGTGCTTGCACTTGCCTGTATCTTCCTCCTGATGCTCACTCCTATGCTGTCCTTGAAAGTACAGATCTGAAAATCAGCACTGTACTTGATTGTACCGCCTCGGGATGCGTGCCAGGCGTTGTATCTACATAAACAACCTGCTGTCCACTTCTGTACCTGCCTGAATCAGAGTACACAGGCCTGTCCAGCACCTGTCTGCACCACCTGCAGCAACTGTACCTTCTGTACCTTGCTGCCCGTACACTGTACGGCAGCCGTACCAGGTGTACCTGCTGAAAAACACACTGTGCAGCCTGCACAGGTCTTCTGCGCAGCCCAACCTGCAGCTGTCCTGTGCGCCGCCAGCAGCAAAAGAGAAAGAGAGAGAGAAAGCTTGCGTAGTCCTGGCCGTACAGTGCTGTACGGCTGTTTCCCTCAGAAAAACAGCATCCAAAACTGTTCTACAGCAGTCGCCTCCTCCTCCTTGAGCTTTTCCACGCTTGTACACAAGCGCATGAAGGGAGCCTCTCCTTTTGCTACACGATTCCCAAAAAAGGGGAAGAGAGAGAGGGAAGAGAGAGAAAACTCCTTCTCAATTTAATCCCTAGGGCCCCAACTTAATAAGTTCCTAGGGCCACTAAGGCCTAGGGGCAAACTTCAATAAACATTAAAACTTAATGTTTTTAGTTTCCCCCTTCACACCTAGGGATGTCCACACATCATAAACACTGTCCGGGCACCCCCCATGTGAATCATAAAATATTCTGACCCTGCAACCACCATGCCCACACTTGTCCTGCTCCATTTTCACAGGGCCATGACAGTGGGAATCGTTTTTGCCTTTAGTTCAAGCTCTTTTGAATGACTCTTTTTCTTCAGCTATTGGCAGGACTCCATATGAGGCAGAGTTTGGAATGCCTTTCCAGTCGTTGTTAACCAGGACTTCATCTTCAGTACCGGAGGCGAACAGAGTGACGGAATCTTACCAGGAGATCCTAGAGTCCGTTAAAGACAGATTGGCTAAAGCGCAAGAGGCCTACACTCGACAGGCCAATAAAGACCGAAGGGACATGAAGTTTTCGGAAGGGGATTGGGTGTATCTTCGGATTATGAAGCAAAGATTGAAGCAGGTGGGCAAGCGATGCCCAAAGTTGTCTTTCAGGCATAGTTACCACGGAACGTCGTTCCGCCTTCCTGGAACGCCGGAACGCCGTTCCGGGTGAAGGCACGTTCCCGGAACGTCGGAACGTTCCGCCCAAAAAAAAAAAAATTTTTGGGGGGGGGGGGGGGGGTGTTTTGCTTGCAGAAATGTATGTTCATGTCTTGGGGGAGCAAATATTAGGAAGCATATTTGGCTATCCGTATACAAAAAGTTACATTTTTTTGTGTCATATGCTGACATGTCATATGACGTGGCGTTCCGCGACGTTCCCGATCCGCTCCCGTTCCCGTTCCCGCTCCCGTTCTAGCATCCGACGTTCCCGGAACGTTCCCGTTCCGAGGTAACTATGCTTTCAGGAGCTTCGGACCATTTCCCATCCGGAAAAAGATTAATGAGGTGTCTATGCAGTTAAAGCTACCTCCGAGTTGGACTATGCACGATGTATTTCATGTCAGTTGGTTAAAGCCATATGCAGGTCCACCCCCTTCAGAGGTCAAAGACGAAGCGGAACCAGACATTATTGATGAAGCAGAAGTAATGGTTCCAGAACAGATCCTTCTGCACCGTTTCAAGCATGGCTCAGGCCGAAGACTACGACAGTTCCTCACGAAGTTTCAGGACCGAGGAACTCATGAAGCGGTATGGCTCGACAAAGAATTTTTCGAAGACTATCCGGCATTATTGACGGATTATTTGGAGGCTATGCAGCTTCCGTCAAGTTAAGCAGAAGGGGATGTCACGTGCATCCCGCACTTGGATGCCACGTAGACATTTCTGGACAGAAGGTGCAGGACCTGGGATGGTGAACTGGTCCCATGTGAGCCCAGTCCGGGACGAGTCAGCCAGGGATCCATCTCAGTCGTCCGAGGTCAGGTGTGCATTGTCCTGCACATGAGTCCAAGGTCAGGTGTGCGCTGTCCTGCACATGAAGCAGTGCCAGTCCGCGCTGTGAATCTCCCTCTGGAATGATGTCAGATGTTCTGTGTATCTGGTTTGCAACTGGATGCCAGGCCTCTGTAGGCATGTAGGTTTGCATGTAGAGATGGGGCCAGCCCATAGGGCTACCCCAGTGCGAAGATTTGCACTTGCACTCTTAGTGTGGGCATGGGGGAGGTGTAGAACCACCCCCAAGGGGCCAGGAGGGCCCAAGCTTTGCCCACCAGCCAAGGCATGGGCTGGAAGGGCTGTCGGCCAGCCCTAGGGCTGCTGGACAGGCAGCTGACAGGGTTTGAAACCCTACCCAGCAGGTCAGGCCAGGTGTAGGGGCAGTCCCACACCTCTGCGCAGCATGCCCAGCAGCCAGGAGCTGTCCCAGAAAACATGCGCAGACTGGACAGCACTTATTATAGTGTGAATTCAGTTTATTGGAATAAACCCAGTCGTGGAGCTTTTATTAGCTGGCCGACTGGATGAAAGGAGGGGTATAAAAGCCCAGCCAAGAAATCATTGAGACCATCTCATAATTCACCAAGTGCTCCAAGCAAACAAGGGCCAGGACAGCCAAGAACTTGCTAAAGCAAAGGGGTGAAGGACTGAAGGTCAAGGGCAGGTTTTCCAGCCAAGAAAAGGTCAAGTACTTTGTATTTGTTTTCAGATTTACATCATTCTAATAAAGCAAATACACCATCCGTGGTGGGGGCCCTACAGAGGGTAATTGGGACCCAATGCTGTGTCCTCTCCATCTCCCCTTTCTCTCTCTATTTTTTTCTGCACATCGTCTTTCAGTTTGTGCGTTAATTCCGTCGCGAAAAGAGTGCTGATTTCTGAGTTTTGAAGTACCGATCCTTCTCCGAAGCTTCCGCATATTACATTACATCTTGCGATGCCGACCTTTTCAGAGGATGCTTTTGTGCAATATTTGGCTACTCTTGGTACAGAGTTGGTGCAGATTGACTCTTTCTTTTGAGGTTTCCAATGAGGCGCAGTTTGCTTCTCCCAAGATTGATTATATACAGGATCTGATCTTGGTTGGTTATGAGGTTTTTCATACCTTCTCCAAGCTGGATACACGACATTTGACTTCGGGGAGTGTTCTTACACCTGGGTTTGGAACCATTATTTGGAGCAACACGTCGCAGCCTATATGGTTGTTTTCTTCCAAAGGAGCGGTGTACCTGGCAGCTTGTTCTGTTGCTTTTGTAGCTAAGTTGCTGGAGAGATTGCTTGTGGAGCTTTCTTGGTACCTGTTTCTGCAGTCTTTCATCTTTGATCAAGGACGGCGTCTCTGGCTTCTTGGAGTTCACTCAGCATTCGGTGCTGAGAGGGGGTGTTAGACATCATCCCCTTCTTGTTGGCTTCCTGTTTGGTGTCCTATTTTAGCCTCTAGGACTGACCATGTTAGTCAGAGGGGCTGGTCACCCTCACATATATTTTCCCACATTATTCCCCATATTATGGAGTCTTGGGTATTTTCCCATTCGTGGAGGTTTTTTATCACGAGTCGGCTGCCTACTCACGGCCATATATATAGCTGGCTTGCCTCCCTCATTTCTCACTGCTTGCTTAGCATTGTTTGTTGCAGTCCCTCACATACGAGGTTTTCTCCCCTCTTGCTCAGGACATGTATTCCTTTGGATGATGATATTGAGAGCAGGTTCTCACCTGTGTTTCCTCTCCATCTCTCTCTCTCTCACTCTCTCTCTTGTGTTTCCACTTTCCCTTCTTCCGTTGCACATTCTATCATGGTATCAGACTTGTTGCTGCTGGCCTATACAAAATAGGCGACCAGCACTACGCCGGGGGGGGGGGATTGAATGCTGAGAACTGTTGTAGACTGTAGAAAAACGCAGCACACTAGGTGCTGATGCCTTGAAAACAGTGCATAAAACAGGTGTTCTCAGAGGTCCAAGTGATGAAGAAAGACCACGGGCTGCTGAGAGGAAACGCCTGGAAGAGACAAGCGACCAGCAGCACTTCTAAGAAAAAACGCAGATCTGTCCACCTTGCTGAGAAAGGGCTGAATCTGGAAACGCAAAAGAATTAGGTACACCCAAGCCTCACATCAGCAAATCAACATCAGAAACCTGTTGAAGAAAAAAATGCAACAAATATGCTGCTCCTGGCCTGTACAAAACAGGCGACCAGCACTCCAGGGGGGGTATCAATGCTGAGAACTGCTGCAAACTGCTGTAGATAGCCACCTTTAGAAAAACGCAGCACACTAGGTGCTGCTATCCTCAAAACAGTGCATAAAACAGGTGTTCTCAGAGGTCAAAGTGATGAAGAAAGACCACGGGCTGCTGAGAAGAAACGCCTGGAAGAGACAAGCGACCAGCAGCACTTCTGAGAAAAAACGCAGATCTGTCCACCTTGCTTTTGTAGCTGAGTTGCTGAGGAGATTGCTTGTGGAGCTTTCTTGGTACCTGTTTCTGCAGTCTTTCATCTTTGATCGAGGATGGCGTCTCTGGCTTCTTGGAGTTCACTCAGCATCTGGTGTTGAGAGGGGGTGTTAGACATCATCCCCTTCTTGTTGGCTTCCTGTTTGGTGTCCTATTTTAGCCTCTAGGACTGACCATGTTAGTCAGAGGGGTTGGTCACCCCTCACATATATTTTCCCACATTATTCCCCATATTATGGAGTCTTGGGTATTTTCCAAGTCGTGGAGGTTTTTTATCACCAGTCGGCTGCCTACCCATGGGCATATATATAGCTGGCTTGCCTCCCTCATTTCTCACTGCTTGCTTAGCATTGTTTGCTGCAGTCCCTCACATACGAGGTTTTCTCCCCTCTTGCTCGGGACATGTATTCCTTTGGATGATGATATTGAGAGCAAGTTCTCACCTGTGTTTCCTCTCCATCTCTCTCTCTCTCACTCTCTCTCTTGTGTTTCCACTTTCCCTTCTTCCCCTGCACATTCTATCACAGTACAGCTTGGACATGCCTTCAGGAGTCAGTTTAAATTCCTGTTCCCTGTGATTATGGCAGTGTTTTTGCTTTTTGTCCTGTACTTCAGTCAAAGTAGGGCAGATGCCTCTGTTCACAAGGAACCCATTACAATGGTAATGCACTGAAATTGGTCTTAAGACCCACTTGATGAGTGACATACATCTTATGGAGACTGAGGCTGGGAGTTGGATGGGCAAGATTGCCTGCCCATCCGGGCAACGTGAGCAAATGGGGTAACTAAAGTGTCTGCATAGAGGTGAGCATGAAAGACTCTATACTTGGCCAGATTAAGACGGTTTAAACAAGAGAAAGGCTTACATTCTTGGCCAGATTAAGAGGAGAACCAGCTTAAAAGCTTACTTTCTTGAACTGTGCGACCGCCTGCACTCCGTTGGAGTTGAGCACGTTGTGCAGCAGGATGACATGATCCGGGGTGAGGTAGAGGTGGCAGCTTTTCCCGATCTTCTCAAAAGCAGGAATGAACCCTGCCACAGCACACACACGATGTTAATATACAACACTGCATGAGCATAATTCGCAGGAATTGCATTCTGTACTCACGCCTTTCAAGCAGAGAGACACCGTGATCGGTGAGGAAAGCCTTGAACTTCATGGTTGCGAGGGAAACTACACGCCCGGTTTGCAGCGCGAATCCCAGTTACATTTTGTGCCTGTAAGCAGTAAGTATATGTAAGTTTGCTGATCATAACTTATCTTACAAACCTTTGATCTTAACTACCTAATATAAGCTTGTAGATCAAGCTTATCTTACTAACCTTGATCATAACTAAGCTTTTTTTATTTTCGAATAAGATTGCACTAGAGAAACTCTAGCAACTGCTCAGCAACAAAGTAATTGCAAAGAGTATCAAAATTCAAATGTTGGGAGCGAGGTAGATGCTTCAATCACTGCAATTGAAATGTTTGGAACGAGGTAGACGCTCCAATCACTAAATACATAAGAATCCATTCACAAATTCCTTGCACATGAACATGTTAACTATGACAACGGTCGTCGGTGAAGTTGATTATATTATTATTGCTACACTTATTGAGTGTGTGCATCAGTGAGTGGGAAAAGAAAAGAAAAAACCATACACAAGATATGGCAAAAATGTTTTACAAGTCTCCCCTCAAAACTATAATTTTAGGGGAATGTACCATTCCCCCATTTAGTAGTGCACTTTTAGTTGTGAAAGTGGAGGATAGTGCGTTATTATAGTGCCATATAGCACCTTGCATGGTACCTATGTGATGGACATTAGCTTTAAAGTTACTTTGGAGCATTCTCTTTGCTTGTTTGGTATTTGTAGCTGTGTTGTCATTTTAATAATGATAACATTTTACAATCTGCATACAAATCAGGTCCCACATAAGCACATGACCGAAAACTAACTTTTTTATTATTTTTTAAAGGAAATTTAGGTATATTAATGGTGATCTTTGTTAGAAATAATACAACAGCAAATACAACCAAAAAAAAACTACCATGTTATCTCAAAAGGCACATAAGGCCCTCAAAAAACACTAGTTCAGTAACATCAAAATACAACTAAGAATCAATCAAACCAACACTTTCAACGCATCAAAATCCTAAACAAAGATCAATATCCCCAAGTAAATTAAAGTTATAGGGCATAGGAGTGAGCAATCCATTTCTCCTCACCCTTCAAATGAACTCTTTTATTGCATCTCATAGAGCCCTTCACTATTATACTGTAAGGTCCCTCCCAAGCCATGTATATATGTGTCTCTTTTAATATAGATTTCAATAAGGAAAGAGAGTGTAATTAAAGAAGAGTGAGACAATAAGGCTAGAAACATTAGGAAAGTGTTAGAATAAAAATATTAACTCCAAAAATCCTAAAAGGAATAAGAACATAAGAATAGTTCTATTAAGAGATAAGTATCCCCAAAAATAGAATTTCGAGTTTAGAGGTCATATTTAGAGTACTTTTACACATTTAGAGTCCATGCATACTAAAAATGTGGAAAAACAACGCGTTTCTAAAGATGGTGCGTTTGTGGCTATATACAGACGTTTTTGCCTATTCTGCTTGTTATGACTAGTAGACCAGATGCCTTCTCGTTCTTTTGACTGGTTATACAACCATACTCTGAGTTTTTATCATAGAGTTATGGTCGAAACAATTTGCTGTTTCTGTCAGGGTCTCTACACAGAGAAAACTGTGAGAAGGCAGCAAGTAGCCTCAAGGTAATCCTAGAGTTTGAGGTATATATATCCCTTCATTCTTATCTAATATCTTAGAAAAGAAGCTTAGATTTCTATGGTATTTCTGAGGAAGAGACCAAAACTCCATAGCTTTTCTTTTAGAGAAAGAATAGTATCCCATAGCCCTGTAAGAGAAGAAGGCTATTTTGCCATAGACCTTCGAAAGAGAGAAGAGTCACAGTATGAGTAAGAGGAGATAAAGCTTGGAGATTATTGGATAATTTCAATCAAAATACAAGGTATTAGAAGACTCTATTCTCATATGTCAAGTTCTAAAGCTCTTGTTAACGAGCAAAGGCAACGATAAACGATAAATTTCTATAAGGTATATACATATTTTGTTTTTCAATTATATATCATTCTTAGGGGTTGAGGTATGGCCCCGGCTTCTCTATTAATTGTTAATTAGTGATCTATTTGATTGATTTACTATTTAAAGTTTGTATTCTTTTAAACAATAACATATGCCTTAATAAAGAATGTCTTATTGCAATCTCAAGTTGAAATGCTAAAATCTTTGTGAAAAGGATTGTTTTCTTAAAGAAGGTGACATGGATCCTAGTCTTATGGTTTAGTGAGTAAATGGATTGTTATCTTGGTTAAATTAAGGTACAGGTACAACTTCTCCTTGCCTTGACGTTGCCTAGTTCTGACGGCCGGATGGCGGAGACCGTTCTTGTGCTTGTGTAGCCGGATGGCGGAGATGTTAGTAAGGCCCGGAGTTGGCCCATGGTATCCCTCATACCATTGGGAGAATGAGGTTCGCCGATTGAGGGCGAGTGATTGTGATGCTGCCTAGTTCTGACGGCCCAGGCTAGTGCGGTGAATTAGCCCACCCTAGTGCGCAGACATCCCTCTGAGGGGCGGGAGGATTGAGCTATGGAGCCTGAGAGGGCGACAGGCCGGCTTGAGTCCTCACCAGCGGCCGACGATGAGGTGTATGGTCCCGTAGGGTTTTGCCTAGCATGTAGAGGCTGGAAGGCCGAATTCTAGATCATCGACGGTATAAAGGAAAAGAATAAGAGAGCCGGTTTGGCTTGTATGAAATTGATCCATGTTTAAACTTTGTTTTTATAAATCTTGCCTTTGGCATTATTGTATTGTGAAAAAAGGCTGTTTTAACAAACCTTGTGAAAAGGGCCTTAATTAAGGAACATGTTTATTTATGTCAAACAGTATGGTAGGATTAATTAGAAAACAAATTGACGCGTGAGTAGGGTGGAAAGTCGGAGGATGGAGTGCCCCGATGGTACCATCCTACGGACGGGTGGACCCGATTAGTCAGGTAGCTTTCCAACATATTAAGTGAAAGCCTTACGTTAGATAAATAGGTTCTCGAGCAATTCTATCGTAGAAGACTAGGCCAGCGCGGCTGCATGGATGAGGAAAAAAGCATTCTCTCTAGGAATCAAGACTAGTAGTTGCCCAAATTATGATCAATTACCCTATGGGTGATTTGATTTCTAGAAGACCACGCTCCCCCTGCGGGATAGAACTAGGTCTTACCTATGAATCGTATCCTTGAATCTCTGTATGGTCAAGGTGTCGATGAGTAGGAAATTTTTCTCCAAGATAAGACTTAGTGGACTATCTTAAGTGTTTCCCCTATTTTTGGAAGGGGAAACACTTAAGATAACTCTCTGATAAAAACTCAGAATATGGTCGTATAACCAGTCAAAAGAACGGGAAGGCATCTGGTCTACAAGCCATTGCGGGCAGAATAGGCAAAAACGTCTGTATATAGCCACAAACGTACCATCTTTAGAAACGCATTGTTTTTCCACATTTTTAGTATGCATGGACTCTAAATGTGTAAAAGTACTCTAAATATGACCTCTTATCACCTAAACTCGAAATTCTATTTTTGGGGATACTTATCTCTTAATAGAACTATTCTTATGTTCTTATTCCTTTTAGGATTTTTGTAGTTAATATTTTTACTCTAACACTTTCCTAATGTTTCTAGCCTTATTGTCTCACTCTTCTCTAATTACACTCTCTTTCCTTATTGAAATCTATATTAAAAGAGACACATATATACATGGC
This sequence comes from Cibotium barometz, assembly GCF_041138505.1. Lineage (NCBI taxonomy): Eukaryota > Viridiplantae > Streptophyta > Polypodiopsida > Cyatheales > Cibotiaceae > Cibotium > Cibotium barometz. The sequence continues at coordinate 17,703,467 of NC_141059.1, forward strand.
TTGGGAGGGACCTTACATATACCAACTTCCCCCTTTAGGTTGTTCCAAAAATTTTCACTCTCTTCCAACTAGAGAGAAGGGTTAATCCTATCAAAACACAGCAAGAGTAAGAAAGTATGAGCAAGGCTCATTATCTATATATCTATAGCATTGCTTTGTTTACAGGTTACCTATTAGAATGTCAAAGTTAGAGGATACCACGTATTGACCTAAGCTAAAAGAGCTAGACATTACAAGCGCATCATTACTTTGATAACAGATAACCTATCAGAATGTCAAAGTTGGAGGATGACCATGTATTGACCTAAGCTAAAAGCTAGACATATCTTGTGTTTAATAGAAAGGAACTCACATAATTGGTGTTAGAGTTGCAACAAATCGTTTCTAACACACCAAAATTCCAAAAAGCAAGTGAATTTGGAAGGCCCAAAGATGGGCTTGTATTCTTCATCTCTTGACGGGTTGTAAACCCTTCCAATTATCGAGTGTGGATAAGAGGCCTATCCCAACACCCCAAGGGAAAGATGTGTCCATACACATATGATGCTAGGCATCCCCAAAACAAGTTCCCAATGTCTTCTACCTTAGACATGCATCTCAAACATCTTCCATAGTTTAAATTTCTCCCAAAGGTAGAGTTGTCCAATCCCCAAAATAGGTGCCCAACCTCTTCTACCTTAGATTTGCATCTCAAGCATTTGTGAGAGTTGAAATTTCTTGTGGAAGGCATCCCCTGCTCATCAGCGTCCTTTGTTTTCACATAGAACATTTCTTTAACACCCAGCTTTGTATATGACTCCGCCAACAATCTCTGCTTTCATGTCCAATGCTGCTGAATCTGTTCAAATGCAGGTTTCGATATACCTATTCTATAGGGAAACTTATAGTTTTTTTCCCAAAGAAGATCACTGTCATCGTGTGAAGTGGTGGATGTTGGGAGATCCCTCAAGTGAAATACCAATATCAAAACCTGCATAAATATATCCATAAACACCATGTTTTGAAATTTTCAACTACAATACATAAAAGTACTAGGAATCACTTACTTGCTAAGCTTCAACAATCCTTGGAGCTCTTGTGCCATCTTAGGAAACTCTTTCTCAGACATGTGTTCTCCCACCTTTCTATCTTCATCTATAAATGTTTTCAAAATTAATTCCCTAGTAATAATAACTTCCCTTTCCAATAAAGTCTATTTGGAACCTTTGAACATGCAAGGAACAAACATCTTTCATTCATACACTAATAGGAGAAATTAAATGGGAAGAAGAGAAAATTTTAGTATAATTCAATTTATGATTATTTATCAAAAGTGGAAATATGGGTAGAATTGATTTCTGTAAATCCCATGAATTCTTCTATTCCAAAAGAGGAATATTGAATAAAATTAACACATAAATCATTTTCATTCATAATATGAAAAGAGGACTTCCTACCATATTCTAGGATTAATCATCCTAGATTTATTGAATGATTCTCATTATAATCATGGAAAATTTGATTTTTATGTTTATGCATAAATAGTTAATTAGGAAAAAGAGGAATTTCTAGTAATTCATTTTTATGTTAAAAGAGTCATCCCCATGACAATGGAAATCCATGTATTCCAATGAAGTAAGAGAAAAAATGGGATGCTAAAATAATTTATATTTTATTTAAAAATTAAAGAAGGATTTTAGTTAAATTTATCTTTTTGCATAGATAAATTTAAATGATGAAAGGAGGAATTCCCACCATATTGGAATTCAAATATTTAAATGAGAAAAGTATAATTTTTAGCATATTGAAATTATTGGGTATTTTATTTAAATTCAAAGATAAATTTTAGATAAATTTATTTTATCTATGAGAAATATTTAAATAGTAAAAGAGGAATTCCTATGACATTTGGAATTCCATCATTTAGATGGGAAAAGAGAAATTCCTAGCATATTGAAATTAATGGGTATTTTATTTAAATTCAAAAATAAATTTTAGATAAATTGTTTTGCTATTTTAATTCAAAACTAATACTTATCAACAATGATAAAAAGTTCTATTTTATGTGAATAGTAATGTAATCTTTAAATAAAAAATAATATTTCCTTATGATTTCTTCACATATTTTTTATTTAACAATAAATTCTTCCTCACACGATGCTGTCCAACTCCGCACCATGGATGGCCTATTGCTTCCTCTAGTTAATGGCTCTAGAATCAAGGCTTATCATCTAGAGGCTGCCCCTGTCACTTCCACTTCCTCATAGATCCCCCCTTTCGACCCAAAGCAAGGGTCTTCTATTTCCGTTTCCCTTGACACATCTTCCTCTTTCCATCCCACGGCTTCTTCTTCATTCTCTTCTCTATCCTTCTATCCCCAACCTTCCATCAGATATAGTTCTCTTTAGCTCTTCTGACAAACAACCCCTTTCCCCTTTAACACTGTCTAAATCCCCTTTTGTAGATCCTCGCTTCCCTACCAACCACTCACCATCCATAATCTATGTTCCTCCTTGCTAACATCCCTTGTCAGCTCAATGTTACCATCTCTCTCTTCCAGCCGACCATCAACCTTTCACACCACAGTGTCAATCAATTATCGTTCCGCTAGCCGACCTCACACATACCTCGCCGCTCTATAGCTCCAACCATGGACCAATGTAGCACATCCATCAGGCCTCTTGGTTTTCATTCAAATTTTCAGTTCATCCGGGATTGCAATTAGCCTGGTTTACTTTCTTTGCTGGGTTTACTCTCTTCCTCCTAGACTTCTCAGTCCTGTGGGGAGGACTCATTTTTAGTGGTACATCTCTCTGATTCCATGGTTTTATCATGTCCATGTAATCTCGGGGATGGTGACCGAGGGAGCTTGGTGGAGGGAGCTTTTCCTGGATGTCCTCTCTCTCTACTTGAACAATCTCTCTTTAACTATTGCCATGTGGTACATCTCTCTAATTCCATGGTTTTATCATGTCCATGTAATCTCGGGCATGGTGACCGAGGGAGCTTGGTGGAGGGAACTTTTCCTGGATGTCCTCTCTCTCTACTTGAACAATCTCTCTTTAACTATTGCCACCATCATCTTCGCCCAGCCCATCCCACTCCACCCTCTCTCTCCTTCTCCCACCCTCTTCCCTCCCCCTCTCTCTCTCTTCCCTCCCCTTTCACTCTCCCACCCTCCCTCTCTCACTCTCTCTATCCTTGTCTCTCTTTGCTAACACTCTCTCTCTCTCTTCTATTATTACCACTGTCCATTTCTCTCCGTCCCTTTCACTCTCCCACCCTCCCTCTCTATCCTTCTCTTACCTCCTATCCTCCTTCTCTCTCTATATCCTCCTCTCTCTCTCTATCCTTCTCTTACCTCTTATGCCCCTTCCCTCTCTCTCTCTCTCTCTCTCTCTCTCTCTCTCTCTCTCTCTCTCTCTCTCTTTGTGCTATCATCAGAATCGCTTTCGTCATATTTTGATGGAGAGGTATCTGAGTTGTCCTCTTCCTGTAGTGACTTTCCTTTTCCCTTTCCCTTCATTATATCCTTTTTAGCACTTTTTTCCCTTCATCGGTCATCATCCTCTTAATCTTCATCATCCCCTTCATCTTTCATAAGACATTTGCCCTTGCCTTGAACATGTGATTTGTCACGTAGACTTCTAGGCTTCACAATAGAATTCACGATTCGAAAAGATATAAAAAATAATCTTTAAAATAAAGTGAAATATCTAATTATATAGTTCATACCATGGTTGATTGCTTCGTTTTACAAGCCCGAGTATACATCTCCTTCTCGCTCTTGGAAAATTTACCACTTAGAAAACCAAGGAACAATGGGCATCTCTTGTATATCCATGCATCCCAAAAGGTCTCGAAGTTGATGTTGTGTATACATAGTGCTCTCATGTTTTGGATTGCGCCAATCTTTTAAGATTGCAGGCACATTTGCACAATAGATCTCTCCGCATGGCACTTACAAATCCATCTACACATTATTATTTCCATTCAATTTATAAATATAAGAGTACAACTAAGTAGTAAGTATGCTTTGTAGAATGTTATGCACCTAAACACAGCACGCTTAGTAGCCTTGACGACAGCAGGGTTTGAAGCTACCACACCTTGTTTCTTTTAGGGATCCCACCATTTCCTCAAATAGCTTCCCAAAATACAAACTCTTAAGTTCAACGATGTCCTCCAAGAATGTATGTGGAAAAAATACCTTGTACTTTTCTGATATTTCTACAAGGACGGCTACACCCTGCGCTCCAATCTTATGCCATATGACTTCTCTTCAAAGCCAATCCCTGAATAAACTTACATTTCTTGCATTGCCATTGAAATTGTTATTCAAACAAAATAGAGTACTTTGTAAATATCAAGAAGACATGGAAAACAATTATTACATACTTTTAGGGATTTGTGAATCCTTCAGCCTCTGCAAATCGCCATCAATCAAAATATCCAAAATCTGTGCTTTGTGGCAAGCAGCTAGCTACCAAGCTGTATAGCCTATCCCTTGTCAAACAATTCAGTTTCTCGTCCCAATTAACTTGCACTAGTCGTATGCAACACAACATCAAAATTAAACCACAACATTAAAACCATAAAATATTATTACTTATGAAATAGACAAAGAAAAGAGTGTAGGATTTCTTACTCAAAGAAACCTTCCCCTTATGTAGGGTTTGCAATCACTACCAGCTGCCTTGTAGCATGCCTCCACTTTCTTTCATCTTTATAAAATGATGTTCTCCATTTCTCTTCAAACTTATGTGCAGTAGGTAAACTATCTACTAGGGGGTCAATATCTCGGGTGGTTACGAGGTACTCATCCTATTATTCACAAATTACAACATTAGTGGATAATATGCAAATGTTAATCATATATTACAAATGTCTAAAGATTGAAGGTTTACCTGGAATACTATTTGGGAAAGTTTCGAAAGTTATACGAGGATGGACGGCCCTTTTTTTTGTGTCGAGGCATGCTTGTCCATCCATGCCTTATTCATCTCTCTAGTGTGCTTCATAATTGTTTCTTTTTTTGCTAGCCCAAGCGCCCTAATGAGGCACACTTTGTCCACAAGGGAAGAAGAAACATAGCCTACTTCATTCATCCTATGTTAATAAAATTTAAGGTTATGATGAAAGATTGAAACATAGTACGTCAAATATTCCTAATTCAAAGAGTCTTAAAACTTATGTTCTCTTACCTGTTTGAGCAAGCTATCACTGTGAGAACCTCCCCGTCGCTATCCTTATTGAATTCAATAAGGATAGCATTAACATAAGGATGTCTTGATGTGACATTCTTGAATGCTACAGTTAGATAGTGCAAATCTAATTAGTCCCAAAACTATTTTATAAAACAAAAGACCGCATTTAAAAAAGTAGGCAATTTAAGTAGACTCACATTTATTAATCTCCTCCATCCATGTCACAACTTGATGATTGCCATCCCACACATACAACATCTTGTTGCTCATGAATTCCCACTCTGCACCTTTGATCATATTCTTGAACTCCTCATTTTTCAATCGCCAGATGTCATCCCATGTAATAACATCATCTTGAGTCACTTCTCTAACAGGATTATGGGATGAGGAGATGGAGAAAATGAACCTGCATCTATCAGCAACATAGCCATTCGTATAAAATTTCCTTGCCAACTTCTTGTACCTAAACTGCACTCTTTATATAGAGGGGTTAGGCACCCACAAGTCTACATAAGGGAATAGGTGGAAAAGGAGTGGATTTCACCACCTATAATGCACACACACACACACGTTATGCTTGGTAATCCAAAAGATACCTTATGTAAGATTTGATAAAAAGTGGTTAACAATTACCTTCACTCTGTTAAGACTATCTTGTAGGAGTTCTAATTGCAAGCAAGTTGCATGAGTCTCCAATGAAGCCCTCTTCATTCTCACCTTCTTTTTCAATTCCCTCGTCCACCTGTCCTACTTCTTTAGCTTCTTTAATGGTTTTTTAAGAAGCACCTTTCTTTGAAGACTTAGCAACTTGACGTGGATTCCTTTGAGGAGGACTCCACTCATCATCTGCCTTTTACACTTTCTTCCTCTTCTTGATACTTGTCACTTCTTGGCTTTCTTGTATGGCAGGTGTGCTCTTTATGTGTTTTATATGATTTGGATGTGGGGTTTCCTTTGGTGTGTTTGTAATAATCTAAACACATTAATATAAACAAGACAGATTGCTCTTTAAAAAAAACCACTAAAAAAGAGCATAATTGGAAAGGTGGAGAGAGATAAAATAAGACTTACAAAATCTTTGGTTGGCCACACAATGATGTATCCTTTGGTTTGATTTAACTTGTCGATATCACCATCTTCGAGGGGAAAAAAAGAGGAACTTCTCCCACTTCAACATCTTCTATTGACACGTCAACATGACCAAGCGGTAAGCCAATTCCATGGACAGTATCCACGGTGGGGTATACATGCAAAACGGTTCCAATAGGTACCTTGGTATCATTGAACATTAAGGACACTTGTGCTCCTCTTTGGAATTGGGGAGACACCATGAGAACAAACAAGTAGCATGAGAATAAAAAGATTGAACAAGGAAGAAAGAGTCCTAAAAGATATAAGAAAGCAAAAGATAAAAATAGAGCAAAAAAGCAATAGATATAAATAGAGGAGATATAAATAGAGGGATATATATAAATAGAGAGAAAAAAGATTAAATTAAAAAAGTTAGAGTTTTGAAAGAAGAGAAAGAATGAAGAAACAAAGAAGAAGAGAAGAGAGAGAAGAAACAATGAAGAAAAGAGAGGAGAGGAAAAGGAATAGAGAGAGAGAGAGAGAGAGGAAGGAAAAAAGAGAGTGAAGGAAGGGTTGGTGAGAGAGAGAGAGAGAGAGAGAGAGAGAGAGAGAGAGAGAGAGAGAGAGAGGGAGAGGGATACCCTTTTAGGGTATAGGCAGGTAGAGAGTGTGTGAGAGTGAAGGAGAGGCAGCTATCGTTTTATGGGGGAGAGGGGAGCGTTTTGTTTTTAGGGAGGGGAGGGGACGTTTTGATTTTAGGAGGGAGGGGGGAATGCTGTTGCGTTTTGCTTTAGGGGGGGGAGTGGCTGCCGCATTTTGCTTTAGGGGGGGAGGTGGGAGAGGGCTGTCACATTCGTAGGGGGGAGAGGGTTGCCACATTTTGCTTTAGGGGGAGGAGGGAGAGGGGGCTGCTACGTTCGTGGGGGGGAGATAGAGAGAGAGGGATGCCGTGTAGGAAGGGTAGGTCAAGCATTTAATGGGGGGAAGGCGCGTGCGCCCCCCACTAAGGCCCCCCACTAAGGGCGACCGTCGCCCCGATGCCGTGTAGGAAGGGTAGGTCAAGCATTTAATGGGGGGAAGGCGCGTGCGCCCCCCACTAAGGCCACCCACTAAGGGCGACCGTCGCCCCCTTAGTGGGGGGATAAGATACCCCCACCAACGCCCTTAGTTGGTGGGGGGGAGGGGGGGTCACCAACTAAGACCCTCCCCTCCCCCCACCTACTAAGGGCGACTATGCGTGCACCCCCCACTAAGGGCGACGATTGCCCTTAGTGGGGGGTGGGACACCCCCACCAACTAAGGGCGATGGTCACCCTTAGTTGGTGAGGGGTGAGGGGGGGTCTCCAACTAAGGCCCTCCCCTCCCCCCACCTACTAAGGGCGACCATCACCCTTAGTAGGTGGGGGGCACCAACTAAGGGCGATGGTCGCCCCTAGTTGGCGACCCCCCCCACCCACTTAAGGGCGATCGTTGCCCTTAAGTGGGTGAAGGGCGACCGTCACCCTTAGTGGGTGGGGGGACCACTAAGGGTGATGGTTGGCGACCCCCCCACCCACTTAAGGGCGACAATATCCCATAGTGGTTGGGGGGTCCACTAAGGGTGATGGTTGGCGACCCCCCACCCACTTAAGGGCGACAATATCCCATAGTGGTTGGGGGGGTCCACTAAGGGTGATGGTTGGCAACCCCCCCACCCACTTAAGGGCGACAATATCCCTTAGTGGTTGGGGGGGTCGCCCACCACTAAGGGTGACCCCCCCGCCCCACCCACCACCAAGGGGGTGACCACCCACTTAAGGGCGACTATCGCCCATAGTGGGTGGGGGGTTTGCCCTTAGTGCACACCATACATACGCTTCTTTCTATAGACTTTTCAGTATGAGATGTAGTATCTAAATCCAGCTCCAAAGGAGTTTGACTTACTAGATGGGCTTTATGACTCACCAAATCTACCCTAATGATTTGTTCATTCTTTTAGAGGTAAATATAGTTCATACCCCAGTCATGTATCATTCATAATTGCCTCATAAATGGTCTTCCCAATATTACACTGTAATTGGTAGGATGTTGGAAATCCATGATTACAAATGTATGGGAAAAGCACATACTATAGGTATCCATAGTCATGCAACTGATCTTACCACTAAGAGGCTTGTCAATAGAGCCATTAACCATCTTGACCGATACACCTGTAGGTTCTCAAGGAGGTTCACCCCATCTCATCCAACATGCTTCAGTTTGCGATACTAACATCAGCTCCACCATCAAGGATGGCAGAGACTTGAATTCCTTTGTAGGAAATAGGAATGGTTGAATGAGTATCCTCTCCTTCTCATAATATTAATACTACACGAGTTTGTTGATGGGTACCTCACGAATACTCTAGTCATCACGAGAGTTGAAATTATCATACCTATCAATATCAAATTCTCCCTTAGAATCCATGTCCAAGGAATCAATTAGGCCTTTTTTCTTTAACCAATGTTGTACAGACCCCCACAAGGTAGGGTTTCCTTGTAAAAATCCCCCCAATGTCATCTTGATAGGTGTTGACAAGAGGGATTGCAACATGTTAAATGTCCTACGCTATTTTGCATTTTCCACCTTTCTAACAAGCCTTAGAAATCTCATAAATCTTGCCCTGTCTCACTGGTGGGAATCCTCTTTCTTTTCCACACCCATCCTAAGATTTCTCACCACTCTCTAGGTAATTAGGAAGCATAGGAATATATCCTTTTATTGACCCTTCGAGAGGTTCAGTGGTGTTGATGATAGAGGGAAATCTAGATCTTGGAGGAGATCTATTTCTAAGCTTCAACCAAAAATCATGAGACTCTGGCTGATCTTGATGATTCGGAATAGGGTTTATCAAATTTTCAACTTGTCCTTGTGTATTTCCCAATGGCATTTCTTCAACATTACTGTCATTGGACAATTCAAAGAGGTTTAACTCCTCAGAGTTTGGAAATATCAACGTTGCAAGACTTCACTTCTTGACTCTTGAATGACAGATAGTGGAGGTGGAGGAATCGGTTTTGGAGCCTTGATTTGGTCCTCATCATCATCCTTATACAAGACTTCATTTCTTGACTCTGGAATGACAGATAGTGGAGGTGGAGAAATCGGTTTTGAGCCTTGATTGGTCCATAAACACTTTCCAACTCTTGTTGAGTCTTTTGAACCATCTCAATGGCTTCAGCAATTTATTCTTTTTCCTTAATAGGATTCAGGTATTGCTCAAGATTCTTAGAGAGATTTTGAGGGTCAGCCTCAAAGCTATTCTCCATTGATCTTTTCACAAACCACAAGTCCTCATCCTCAAGGATCAAAGGAAGAGACTCACTGAATGATGAACGTGTTCCATCTGTAATCTTTACTTTGTCTTTTCCATTGCGAACCGTTATGGATTTCTTTTTCTTAGTCATTCTTCTCTTAGCACTCTTGGAAGTTGAAGTTTCCATATCCCCAGTTTTAGCATTCTGGGCTTGAGCCCTTGTAGTCACAGCATGGATAGGACATAGAACAAAATGTTCAGCATCTCAATTTTGGATTACACTCATCATATTCAATCCAGTAGTCTACCCCGAATGATTGCTAGCACTAGCGGACTGTTCTGTTTTGTAGGGGTAATCCTTGAGTAGGTGATCTACTCCGCACCCTAGACACCACCTCTCCAAAGGAGTAGGAGTAGCAACTATAGGAGCATCCTTATATGCTATGTTAGGACATTTGGCTTTTATATGTGGACCTCCACAAGCATAGCAAGAGAGTGGAGCTCTCCAAGTCAAGGAGTTAATGTCCTTGCTTTTGTTGGTTGTAATCATATTTAACAAGGTGGTATACTCCTCGGAGTTAACCATGGTATAGCTAGGAGGCATGACCAGGTAATCCTTGTTTTTTGAAATTTCAACAAGAGAATTGTAGCTTGGTTCCATGGTAATGTTCTCCGTATCACTTTCCGGATCTGCCACCATTTGATGCATTGGGGTCACCCTAGGAGGAACTAAGATCATATTAGAGAGTTTGGGAAAATCCCAATTCCCATTTTTCAAGATAAGAAAAATGGGGGTGCGGTGAACCCTTTTAAGCTTTTATCGAAAACCAGCTCATCTTATTGTTGGAAATCTATTGAAGAGTAGGTTCTAAATCTACATTCTTCGAGGAGACAACTTTGGATTTGGCATACTGATGCACCAAAAAGTATATTGAAAATAAAATTCCCAAAGTAATGGGATTTTCCCAAACTCCCTAATATAGTCTTAGCTAGTTGTGGTGACAAGACTGGACTGAGATTGCCCATCTCTTTCGGGACTAGTTTAAACTCATCCTTGAGTTTCTTCATCAGTCGTCGTCCAACCAAATCTGCATCGTCCTTCTTTTCATCAGTTTTATGGCTTTGAGATCCACTTCTAGAAGGAGTCTTGAATGATGCTTCATAACCATTAACCTCCTTTGGAGGTCCCATTAAATTGTCATCATAATCAATGGCATCTACTAAGGCACATTCATTGAACGTCCTATGTCTTCGAGCGTAGAGGGCATCATGAAGCTTCTTGCTCTATAAACCTTCGTGGAATAAAGAGATCAACCCGGTCTCTAGCTGGGCCCTTCCTTAGGCTCACAAACGGTTATACAAGTACTCTGCTTGGTTGATATATTCCCTCACAGATCCACCATCCTTTTTCTTCCTGGAATAAAGAGATTAACTGGGTCTGGCTAGGCCTTTCCTCAGGCTCACAACGGTTATACAAATACTTTTCTCGATTGATATATTCCCTCACAAATTCACCATCCTTTTGCTTCCTAGAATAAAGAGATCAACCGGGTCTGGCTTGGCCTTTCCTTAGGCTCACAACAATTATACAAGTTCTTTGCTCGGTTAATATATTCCCTTACAGATTCACCATCCTTTTGCATTAGACTGTTCAATTTATTAACAAAACTCCATTTGGCTCCAATTTTTGCACAAGCAATAAGGAAGGACTGTTTCAAGTCCTCATAGGTGGCCTTGCTCTCTGGTTCCAAAGTCCAAAAACCATTTAGTTGCACCTTGTTCAAGTGTGAAGCCAAATGCTCCGATCTTTGTAAGATCGTCATTTACACTCAATTCTTCATTTACTTGCTCGAAAGTTTCAATATGACCATGGGCATCACCTGTGTCACTGAAACTGGGGCATCTAGTCCCTCTCGCGCATGTACAACCATAGTTTGAAAACCACCCATTTGAGCAATGTGGACTCTTAGGGTAGTGTAGGATCTACATTCCCACTCCTAATAGGTTGAGCCATATGGATTGGTCCAGATGTGATAGGTAGTCTCGTGCTAGCTGCAAAGGTAGGGGCAAAGGTAAACTCACCATATGAGAAAGGAGGTACCGTTGTGTGAACATAAGAGTATGGAATAGGTCCCTTATCTCCCTCGATGCGAATTCCCTCTTCTCTTACCATTTCGTTAACTGCTGGTAGTGTAGATGCATATTCAGGGTTGATGCATCCAGGAGTGTATGTAAACTCTGGAAATCCACTAGTAGCACCAATACCCCAGTGCCTTTGGATTGTGCCTCTTGCATGACTTTTTTACCTTTACTAGTTTCCAGGTAATGACTCACCAAATCCTAATTTCGTTGGCACAGAGTTGGGTATCATGGAGAATTCACGAGCTTTGGCTAAGCTCAACTTGACTTACTTGATTTCAGGTTCTTCACAAGGAAGATACCTGTTCTCCCAAACATCTATGTAAAAATAGAATCCCAAATCTGGATTTTCAATCTTGAAAACTACGGGATTCAAGGGGTTTACATTGCAAGATCCTTCACAAGGTACTAGATTAAAGACCATGTGGGATTCAGCCATATACACATGCTTGCTTAAGGAAGCCATGTAGTGTCTCTTCAATATTGTTGTGTCCTCTAGGACTCTTGCCCAATCACGTGGCATTGGTTCACTCAGAGTTTTCCGAGCAGGCTCATGAGGGATCTCAAGGAAAGGATTCAAGCGTTCCCTAGAGATTTTAAGAATGGGTTCATGGAACCAAGAAACGTCCCTTGAGAAGGAAAGGTGATCCAACTCACTAATATCTCCAAAGGTTAGTTAAGGCCCTAGAAGAGCTTATTTTAATTGGTTCTTTCTTGCACTGTTACTTGCCGTAGGAGCGTGCGAAGCTTTGTCTAATTTGCTTCTCAAAGAGTCAGCGATCTACCACTTCTCAGGTGTATTAATAAAAGTGTGCCCGAACGAGTCTAAAACTCAAAAAGGCTTAGTCTAGTCAGTTATTAGTTTTTTTCTCAAATTTACTAAAAATAGCAGCTAGACCAATGATGTCAGAGTTGAACTAAACTAGACAAGTACTAAGTCTAAAGTGTAACTGGAAACTCGATAAACTCAGCTCCATGGAAAGATTCCTAGTTGGCTCACTAGAGTCAAACAAAGACTTTCCTACCCCTTGAAGAAGGGTTTTTAACTAGCTCATATTCTCTTCCTGCCAGCTCATTTTTAACCAACTTATATTCTCTTCCTATAGGCAATATGCTAACTTTGCTGAAGTAGGGCTATAGGGCCAAGTAAGGGCTGCTGCTACCCAAGTGCTTGCTCCAAACTAATACTTTATCCAGGAACAATAATCAAGTGAATAAGGGCTGAAAATGAGTCCAAAAGAAACTAAATGTTCAGCTTAGTCCACATGTAAAGTCCATTTTTAGAGGCCAGTATACTAAGGTCCTAAAGGGTCCAATTTGCGGATGGCCTGGCCGACCTCCATTTGACACCCTTCTGACCTAAATCAACCCTAGCTGTTTGCTGACACCTACTGATTGCAATCTGACTGTAACTTGATTCAGTTCCCTATTGCTTAACCACTGTCAAATTTTATCCTCCAACCCTATAGAATTTCCTCTAGCATCCAAAAACCTCAAGTACCTCACCTCAGACCCCTACTGAACCACTCAAAAACTCTCTACTAACCTTCTGCTGAACCACTCAGCAACTCTCTACTAACCTCCCACTTGATTGAATGTTGACTAAATCTGACATAGATGACACAACTATATTCTCTGGTCCATTACTATAGACTATCCTAACTGCCCTCCAGTTGGCTCCAGCCTCATTAGACATGAAGCCTTCGACCACAACATTGTTAATCATCTCCCAGAAAAGCACTTGTGCCAATGTGTCCTCCTCTTTCATTTCGCAAGCTGCAATTGTCATGATCTCTTGCAAGTTGCATGCCATCATACGACAATTGGAAAAGTACTAAAAACAAGATAATTTTTTTTAGAACTTTACAAGACCAAACTGTACCTTGGATCATATACATGTGAAGCCATTGTTATCCATCCTTGCACACGCCTAACGTGATCAAAATAAACCGAAGCCTTCCTTAAATCCCCATCTCCTGTTTGGCACATACGGTTCACCAACCGATGCATGCCCTATGGTTGACATTTTAAACACATAACACCGGTCTGACTCATTGAAATCTTGCCTAGTTAAATGATTACCATGGAAGAACTCAAAAGCGCACTGTCTCTTCAATTCTAGGATACTTGGCTCTTCTCCTTGCACTAAACCGTTGATCCTAGAAGCATGCACCATCCTCCTCAATCTACAAGAGAATTGGACAACTTAACAAACTATGTTAACGTTCATTCACAAAGAATTACCAAACAATTAAAATTAATATGGAATGAACATTACCTTAGACATTAATTTAGGAGATGCATGTGTTCCAATAAAAGTGACATCTCCATGTTGCTAATATTTGATTCATCCTTCGTATGCTTCCTGACAATTGCATCCAATACGAGTTGTTTTGGTGGTGATATCCATTCGTACCTTCCTTAGACCACTTGTAGCCACCTTTGAAATTGCCTCTTACACAAGTTCTCTTATCTTTTGCAATGCTTGCCTTGATGTGCCCCTTTGCACCTCATGCAAATGTTCCCCTTGATGTATCATCAATCTCAACATATGTGGATCAACAGGCATACAATAGTACACCGTAGAAACACACATTCTTCTACATACAGGTTTGTTCTTGCAATAGAAACAAGCTAATGATCCATATCCATCCATTGTTAAGCCCAGAGAGGGAAGTTTCTGCGTGAGCTTACCTATTATGTGAAAAATTACAAAGCTCCAATAAATACTCTTATAAATCAAAGTTTACTAAAATTAAGCCAAGACAATAAGCTTACCAATCCATGATGTGTGCCATTCATAGTTCTGCTTCCACATTTGGAGGATATAGTATTATTATTTTGTCTCAACATAGATAGAAGAATGTATTTTTATATACTCTATTGTTTTTCTTGATCATGTGCTTGCTACATTCCTTGGATTGGAGAGGCTAAAGGATCTTGTACGTTCGGCAATTCAAAAGCCACATTACCATTAAAGATTTAAGGTATCTCTTCTACTTTCTCAATATGTGTGCTTTTGCTAATAACAATCTATGAAGAGCACCAGCATGAGATTCCTTAGACAATAAGTATTTGACCACACTCTTCTGAAGTGGTGTACCTGTGGGAGAATCTCCTATTGTAAGGTCAATAATGACTTCTTTTGGGGTGCTTGTTGTAGTGTTACTTAACTCTCCTATTATTAAAATAACAAGGTATTCTGTTGTTATATTGTTATCAAAGATATAACATGGTTCCTCTCAGCGGGTCTAGCTGACTGGATAGGTATAAGATGGGCTATACCATCATCTTGTGGTTTGATTGCAAAAACTTTCAATCCAGAGTGAGGACATAATATTCCATCAAAATCATCAGTTTTAGTAACATAAAAATGACCCTGTACAGTTCTAACAATAGGATCACTCTCCAAACCTTCCACAAAAATGTGAAAAGAAGTGTTCTCCAATGGCAAGAAAAGCTCTCAGAAAACCAGCTCACAAACACACAAGCTCTTAGAAAACTATCTCACAAACACACAACAAACTAATGACAACGAATTCAAAATCTAAACACTAATTCTATACATATTAGAAAAAATATTAAAAATTACACTCATTTTTTAAAAATAATCATTATAAATAATGTCATTAATACACAAAATCTAAAATTCGTTTTCAATAATTATACTATATAATTAATGCTACTATATAATGATTATTCTATAACTAACTCTCATATAATGATTGCATAACCTTTATATGTCTTCTGTGATCCCAATTTAAGCTATAATCTTCCTACCATCTCTTTTTATGATTCTATCCATTTTTATTTCAAGTAAAGAGTATAGTTCTTACTTAAGCAAATGATTTTAACCCCAAGCAAAGATGTGCTTGGAAAGAGTGGGTAGTTTAGGCATAATTTCCTAGCATAAGAGAATGCCAAGTCAATGTGACGAGAACAATGCCCTTCCATCACCCCATGGAGTCAAGCATCATACGTGGGATTGATAAATTAATTTATCGAGAGAGAGAGAGAGAGAGAGAGAGAGAGAGAGAGAGAGAGAGAGAGAGAGAGAGAGAGAGAGAGAGAGAGAGAGAGAGAGAGAGAGAGAGAGAGAGAGAGAGAGAGAGAGAGAGAGAGAGACATTAGTGAAGGGACCTCGAAGTGTGCGCGGATGTTGTGTTGTGCGAGAGAGGAGATGAAGGAGAAGAGGAACACACAGAATGTGGGTGGGGAGATCTCAAAAAGTGGCAACCCCCTATACACACTATAGTATATATATGTATAAGGTACAATCATCAGTGGTGGGCGCCCGCCCAAGGCATGGGCGGCCGGGCAAAGGCAATGCGCCTCTGACCCCAACAACCTCCCACTCAGAGACGAATGTGCCGCTAAATAAGAGAACCTAGTCTAATGACTAATGTACAAGACTGATGAGTGAGAACCACACTCATCCCCAATGCCCACAGATGGTCTATAATCGTGTGCATCCGGCTATCCTGCTCCCGTGTAAGTCCATACACCACCAGACATACCACACACGTCCTGCAAGTATGTATGCAATACTTGCATTATACTTGTTTTCTGCTCTTCCAGGTTGCAGGGCGAGTGTAGCCATTCGGCGGCTATGCTCATTGGCATGCTTTAAGCAATCACATGTATGTTTGTGTGGTACGCATGACTGACAGGGTTTGTCAGTGATCTTGCTTGATGCGGTATATGCATTGAGCGTATGTGCGTGTTCTCTCCAGTTACAGATTTTCTCTACAGGCTTCGACTCATGTATATGATTGCGGTACACATTGCTCTTTTGTGAGCATTCGTAGGTCTCGTTTTGTGTGCATATGCTCTACGTGAGCAGATTTTAGTCATCATAGGTCTTTTTTTTGCGTTCCGGATTGGCATACATTTTGAGCTCTGTTGCTCGCATGTATGTGACTGTGGATATCTATGTGCATGAGCTTGAGTTACGCTCAGAGACAGGTACTGTGTGAGCTTGGTTTAGCTCAGTTGTGGACATAGATTTGCAGAGTTTTGTGCATGTTTGAGTGCAGATTTTGATGCGTATTGAATGCTCATGGTTTTGAGCTTACAGGCAGTTACTTGGTTATTGGGTTTATAGCCGTTTTGCTGCTGGAACTCTGGTGAAATTTTCCCAGGAGTTTTGATGCGATCGAGGTTGCGATTGCAAGTAGCACTCAGGATTTGCATGCAGTGTTCTCTACAAGTGGGAGATTAGTGCGTGTATGCATCGATACTGCACAGTGCGAGCTTGGCGATTAGCTCACGGTTGCAGTGTTGTGATAGAGCAGCTACAACTCATGTATTGACACTGTGGGAGCTTTACGCTCATTGACACATTATCTCACGTTTGGGCTGATCTGTGGACTCATTGTGCGATCAGTTATGGCATCTTGTAGTGACAGTTCATCATTGGATACACAGGCCAATGTATTAGTAGGCAGATCTCAGAGGCGTAGACATGTGGTTTGCTGGCATTGTGGGCAGACCAGGGCACATGAGGAGACGTTGTTTTAGGCATTGGAGACAGTGGAGGACTCCATTGGCTCAGAGTATGAGTGTGGTTGACACTCTTATATGCATGATGTTTCGCTTACTGCTGCTGAGTGGACTTTGTCTCACGATTGGCAGCTGGACAGTAGTGCGATGCATCATGTCACTCCACACAGGGAGTGGTTTAGCATGTTTTCTGCTCTGAGACAGGATGATGTTCACGTTGTAGGTGAGATTCATTTGCAGTTTACCAGTGGGAGTATGCTTGTGCTCCATGATGTTCAGTATGTGCCATCTTCTCGTAGGAGTTTGATCTCCATCTCGCAGCTCAGGGATCATGGGTGCCAGGTTCATTTGACAAATGAGTCTTACATAGTGCGGAGGGGTTCACTTGTGATAGCACGAGGCAGTCGTGGTTCTCGTTTGACCCTTCTTCACGTTCTTGGTGTTAGAGATGCCGTAGTCTCTGATCCGTTGCCATGTAGATGTTCGCAGTCTAGGCGAGTATACTTTGCAGATGAGCAGCGTGACACTTCGCTCGCTGTGCAGGCATCTTCTTCAGACAGATAATTAGAGCACGATAGCTCTATGGTTGCAGTGTTAGAGCAGTCACTAGTGGTGGTGAATAGATTTAGATGCTTTGCTAGTCACAGAGCAGAGCATGAGTCTATTGTGCATGATACTCCTATGCCAAATAGACAGGTAGAGCGGTTTTGCTCTAGTGAGACACGACTGGAGGTAGTTGTGTGGGAGTCTATGCATGGAGAGTTAGAGCGGGAGTGCTCTAGTGAGTCACAGTAGGATGAGACGTCAAATATGGATGCTGAGACATTAGCTGTGATGCAGTCATTTCTTGAGATGCTCGAGATTGAGCATGATGCTATGCAGGATATATCTGCAGGTGCAGAGGTAGAGCGGGATTGCTCTAGTGAGACACAGCAGTTGTCAGAGTTTGTGCATACAGAGGTAGAGCGGGTATGCTCCCTACATACAGAGGTAGAGCGGGTATGCTCCCTACAGACACAGATTGACAGGATTGACTTGACTGCTAGTATAGATGTTGATGCGGCATGTGTGACACAGTCTGACTTTGATATGCTCATGCTAGAGGCTGATATGGTTATCTCAGGACATGTGGATCCAGTCCTTATGGATGTCAGGGAGGTGACGACCATCCCGGAGTCAGCTATTATCATCACTATGTTTAACAGTGAGCATGGAGATTCAGTTGTGCAGGATTTGTCTTCTAGTCTGTGGGTGAGTTATGCATAGCAAAAGACTGATAATGCTCCCACTGCAACTGCTATATCCGGTCTCGAGATCATCTCATACATGATACCACCAAATGCTGATGCAACACTAGCTAAACT
Source organism: Cibotium barometz (assembly GCF_041138505.1). Taxonomy (NCBI): domain Eukaryota; kingdom Viridiplantae; phylum Streptophyta; class Polypodiopsida; order Cyatheales; family Cibotiaceae; genus Cibotium; species Cibotium barometz. The sequence goes on from NC_141059.1 coordinate 17,722,003, forward strand.
TGCTAGCCATACTGAACATGCATCAACATGAATGTCCCTGGCAATAGGCATCTCTGGCTGACTAGGCATGTCAACCCCATGCATCTCCTCAGTGTCCACAAAAGACGCATCAACCTGCTGTGCAACCTCAGAGCAAGCTTGCTGCTCTAGGTGTCTACTAGAAGACAAATCCTGCACAACTGAATCTCCATGCTCACTGTCAAACATAGTGATGAATAACTGCATAATAGCTGACTCCGGGATGGTCGTCACCTCCCTAACATCCATAAGGACTAGATCCACATGTCCTGAGATAACCATATCAGCCTCTAGCATGAGCATATCAAAGCCAGACTGTGTCACACATGCCACATCAACATCTATACTAGCAGTCAAGTCAATCCTGTCAATCTGTGTCTGTATAGGGAGCATACTCGCTCTACCTCTGTATGCACAAACTCTGACAACTGCTATGTCTCACTCGAGCAATCCCGCTCTACCTCTGCACCTGCAGATATATCCTACATAGCATCATGCTCAATCTCGAGCATCTCAAGAAATGACTGCATCACAGCTAATGTCTCAGCATCCATATCTGACGTCTCATCCTACTGTGACTCACTAGAGCACTCCCGCTCTAACTCTCCATGCATAGACTCCCGCACAACTACCTCCAGTCGTGTCTCACTAGAGCAAATCCGCTCTACCTATCTATCTGGCATAGGAGTATCATGCACAACAGACTCATTGCTCTGCTCTGTGATTGGAGATGTCAATCCGTGTCTGTCAAAGCTCCACTGTGAGCTCTGTCCGTCCGCCGCGACCACGCACACGTGCGTTGCGCACACGCTGCACTCCACGCTCTGATACCACTTGAAGGGACCTCAGGGTGTGCGCAGATGCTGTGCTGTGTGAGAGAGGAGATGAAGGAGAAGAGGAACACACAGATTGTGGGTGGGGAGACCTCAAAAAGTGGCAACCCCCTATACACACTATAGTATATATATGTATAAGGTACAATCATCAGTGGTGGACACCCACCCAAGGCAACCCCCTATACACACTATAGTATATATATGTATAAGGTACAATCATCAGTGGGCACCCACCCAAGGCATGGGCGGCCGGGCAAAGGCAATGCGCCTTTGACCCCAACAATTAGAGTGTACCATGACCCACTACACCCACCCCTCATGGGGAACCATGACCCACTAAGGGCGGCCCCCCACCCAGTAAGAGCGACCGTTGCCCTTAGTGGTCCCCATTAGTTGGTGCCGCCCCCACCCACTAAGGGCGATCGTCATCCTTACTGTGTGGGGGCAGGGGGTCCTTGAACAACAACAAAATTCTTATATGAGCAAATTATGTTGAGGTTCGACTGCCCATTAGAATTAGTTATAGTGATCGTAGCTCACATTTTATTAATGAGGTGATTGATCATTTTATTAATGAGGTGATTGATCATTTACTTGCGAGATTCTTAGTGGTCCATAAAAATCATCACCTTATTATCCACAAGCTAATGGTCAAGCAAAGAGTACAAACAAAATTTTGTGTACTATCTTGACAAAAACCTTGGGCGTATCGAACATCATATAAGGTAGCGAGGGGATACACTCCCTTTCGTCTAGCTTATGGTGTTGAGGCAGTAATACCTATGGAATACCTAGTCTCGAGCTTAAGGATTGTAGTGCAAGAACATCTGACAGCGGAGAATGCATTAGCTGAAAGGCTAATTGACTTAGAGAAGCTTGATGAGACCAGGCTAATAGCATCGCATGGACTCATGGGTCAAGAGACTATGCAGGAAGCATTGGTTTGACAAAAATCTGAAACAAAAAGAACTGGAAACGGGGGATCTTGTCCTTATGTATGGTGTAGGAAGCACCAAGGAAAAAAAACTCAAATACAAAGGCCTGGGACCATTTCGAGTGTCTGAGATCACACCTCAAGGGTCAGTTCGAATTGAGATTAATAGCATATAGATGGATGGTTACGTCAATGGAAGCAAACTCAAAAAATATTTTGGACCACTGACCCAAGAGATGCTCTTGTAAAAACATCTCTTAAAACAACAAAAACAGCTCACAAAGGAAAAAATCCAGCAAGCTCAAGAAGAGGCTAAGGCAAGGGAGGCCAAAGCTAAAAAATTACTCGAGAAGAGACTGTTACATGTCAACATGGCTTCCTTGACTCTCTTGGACGAAGAGGAACTGAACATTGAGCCAGCACGACTCAAAGTGGGACCTCGGGGGGTGCACCTCAAAATATGTAAGTCTACCACGTGCGATCATTAGGTGGGGTTTTTTAAATCCAAAATATTGGGTAAATTTACAGAAATACAATTACAAGTGGGGTATTTTAATTGTACTTTGGAAAAAAAACCGTAAGTTTATAAAGAAAAAGGGGTAGTTTTATTAGCTTAAAATTCTTAGATAAGGGGATTTTTAAATACCGCTTGAACGCACGTCGTAGGAGGGGCTTCCATATAGTGGACCCCCCGAGAGTGGGACTTACTACAGCTAAAGGCCATGCAACGAGCATTGCACTAATAGATATGGGATCAAGTCATAACTTGATCTCGTATGAAACCTAAGTAGCATTAGATAGACCATGCCTTGAACCCATTGATGCGCAAGTACGCAATGTGCACTTGATAACTATGAGAGCTGAGGGATTTTTAAGTGTTAACATTTCCATCAAAAATGATTCCTTGGTTGGGAAGGTGTTTGTCATGCCTGTAGTAGGTTCCATGGAAGAGGAAATGATTCTAGGATGATCCTGGATTTGCGCTAGCAAATGCAATATCCAATGGGAAAAGAGGACATCGTTGTTGAATGAGGGCGATAAGGTTGTGTCCATACCCTTATTATGAAGCATGACAAATAGAGGGAAACAGATAATGATTGATGAAAAAACGACATCGAATACAGTAACATCAACTCATAAAATAGAACAAGCATCAGTCCCATAAAACTTACACAAACAATACCCAAAGTCTTAGGGTACATAGAAGTGGGTGCCCAAGGTTCAACTTAAAAACTAACCCCACAAGAAGGAGAAGATGAATAATATGGGGACAGTAAGAAAAATCCACAAAGAAATAAAAAATCAGACCTGGCTTACACAAACAGATTGGCAGGACTCCAAGCATACTAATAGCCCACAAGGTTTCCATAAGCAATGGGTCTGAAAAGACTTACTACAAGTACAAGGATACTACTAAGGCAATACGGCAATATGGGTACCCAAACCCCACTCAGTGTGGTGGCCAACACCACAAGTAGTTCTGGTAACAAAGGAAAGAGTAGTAAAAGCATACAACATCAAATCCTAACCCATGTGTGGGAACCTCACCAACCTTGGTGTGGAGGAAAAAGACAACTCAACAAAATGGGTTAGGAATTGCCAAAGCAATGACAGTAGCCACTTCGGTCACAGAATTAAACAAGGAACCTAAAGGTAGAAACAAAGAAGTTTAGCAAAGGGACACGGATAAAAGCCCTCAACCACAGGACCTAGTAACAACATTGTTCAGTTGGGTGGAAGGAAGAATTAAAAACTCCCACATAGAACTAAAATGAGTGCATCAACAAATACCCAGAAGTGCCAAGGTGTCACCTTTGTTTTCGTGGTAATAAAAAATGAAGGTATCCAATGGTTGCACAATGGGTACAAGGTAAGCAGGGTATCATTCACTTATTATGTGCATGTTTGAATGCTTGAGCATGAAGAAAAAATAGAAGGTATCAATCTTGTGCATTCATAATCCAAAAATGTTCATGTTGTGAATCGATTCAAAAATGTTCACGCCGTGAATTGGTTTAAGAAAGTTCACGTCATGAGCCAACCCAAAAGAGTTCATGCCGTGAACTAGTTCACAAAGGTTCACGCCGTGAAATGATCATTTCTCATGGGCTAATCGAAAGATGCCACGTGGTTTTCTTCATTAAGGCAACCGCCTTGTCCGACAGCTGCATTATAAAATCAAATTTCTTTCCTTTCTTGTCATTTTGCATTGTGTGACCATTGCTTCTTGCTTGCGCTCCTGCTGGTGATCCTTGTGCATCGTCCGTCTCTTGGATTTTTGTGCTATAATCAGTTGTCATCTATCGATGTGGGAGCTTGGTCCATTCCCTTTTCGTATTCTTTTTCCCTTTTTATGTTTTGATCTTCATGTTATGATCAATATCTTCTCGATAATAATTGTTATACATAAATAACACCCGAGTTATAGTTATTCTTTCTTAACGCTATCATCACTTGCATGAAGCACAATCTTTGATAACGAAAAAAAAGGAAAACCAATACAATAACAATCTGCACCTTCACTAAGGTTTCACAGGATTATCACCCTGTAGTTTCACGGAACCTCAGTTTCGCGAAACTATAGTTTCACAAAACCTCAGTTTCATGAAACTACAGGTTCACGAAACCTCACCGTTTCATGAAACCTAACTTCACGAAACGTCATCGGTTTCACGGAACCTCACTTCACGAAACCTCACTGGCTCACGAAACCTAACTTCATGAAATCTCACTTCACAAAACCTCACCGTTTCACAGAACCTCACTTCACGGAACCTCACTTCACGAAACCTCACCAGTTCACAAAACCTAACTTCACGAAACCTCACAGGTTCACGAAACCTAACTTCACAAAACCTCACCGTTTCATGGAACCTCACTTCACGGAACCTCATCGGCTCACGGAACCTCACTTCACGAAACCGTACTTCACAGAACCTCATAGGTTCACGAAACCCACTTCACGTAACTGTAACTTCATGGAACCTAGCTTCACAACCTGCAGGTTCATGAGATTACTCAGACCCTCTGCACCTTCATGCCATAGCTTTCACCTGTCCAGTAACTCACCTTGTGATTACTCCTACACTAACACATTTCTAATTTTAACTAACCGGTTACCCATTAACCAAAAAAAAAGGAAAAAGGAAATGGTACCTACCTCACCAGTCAAAAGAATGATGTGCTGTTCATGTACAGATGTTGGCCTCGGAATCAAAAGCTGTAGAGACCCCAACTGCCACTCAAGCCAATGCCATAGGCTCCCCAACAAGTCAGAAAAAGAAACCAGTGTGGGTCTCGAAGCTAAATTTTTTGGGCCCATATGCCCAAGCCTTCCATGGGGCCATCATCAGCAAAGAAGCCCTAACGGCCCATGGAAAGGTGGCCCTACATTACCACAGCCCAGAGTGCCTCCAAGTTCTGGAAGAGGTTGAAGTAAAGGCGAAGTTGGAAAAGGTAAGCTTGGGAAGAATGGCGCAAATACTCCCAAGAAGCATCAACACAAAGCTCTGCGTGCCGAATACATCAAGACCTATGACAAAGGCACCAAATGGGGCACTATCACAAAGGCTAATGGCACTATAGAGCAGCTCTCCTGATCATGGAAGAGCTCATACGTGATGCTCTCTAGCTCCCACCAAGCAGTCAAAGTCCATGCCCATGCATTCGACAAAATGTCTCTGGACGCAATGCTAAAGAAGAGTTCTTACAACTCCAATGGGCCGAGTATGAGAATATCCATGATGAGGCCATAGAAATAGCATGTAGAGCCATGTCATTAATGATGCACGTCAAGTCGGTGGATAGATACAACAGGGCACCTTTGAATAGAATTGCTAAAGTACATGAAGAGAAGGAGGAGGACTGAGCCTACTATATTCATAGAGAGATGGAGAACTATTTGAAGGCTCACCAGTCCAAGATTTGCAACCCGTCACCCAAGTTCTTAATCATGTGGCAAAAAGGCCTCTCCTAGAGCCGGAACCAGCAGAGCACCTATAACTGGTATTGCTACCAGAGCAACCAACACTGACAGCTGAAGACATGCAAGAGGGGCCAGCTGCCTTAATGGAGACCCGGGCAATAATGAAGGAGATAAAGAAAGGGAGAAAGAAGAAGACAGAGAAGAAAATGAGGGGGATCATCCCAGATATAGCTACCGAATCACAAAGATTATAGGTAGAGGTGGCATAGGAAATTTGAACATACCAAGAAGCATTGCAAGAAACTACAATCAGCCAAGCCAAACAAGAGCCCATGCAGCAAGTTACTCCCCCGATGAGCCGGGAACAGCTAATATTTACGGACCTATCCCCACTTAAAGATTTAGCTCTAGCGGACACACCAAATAAAGATAGCGCCTGAACAAGCAGCATCAATACCAGTACAGGCTGAGGAACCACAAGGCATTGAAGCTGCAATGGCTCAAGTACCTGAACCAGCAGCCCACAATGATGCAAGAGCAAAAGACCAAGAAGTGCAGAGCCATCAAGCCCAAGCAAAAGAAGGCGGTTGGAAGATGAGGAAAGAATACCCCAGCTGGCCTCCCCACAAAATTTTGACTATCAACAATTCATGCAAAAGAGACAATGGAAGGTTTGGATGAGCTATTGAACTGGACTTAAAGAAGGCACAAGCACAAGTGCACTATGGGAACATGAGCTCAAGTTCTGGCGTTGCCACCTCCTGACAACACACATGCTCCATGATCATAACACTGCCCTTTGGAAGCAGGTTAACGACTCAAAAGTGTAAACCTTAAAGGACCACTTGGCAGTAGTTGAAGCCACACATAAAGATGCCATAATGAAACGCTTGAAGGCCACAGAGGAGCAAGAGAATAGATATAAAGCACTGGAAAGTAATAATATGGTCCTCAACCAAACCATTATATACAAAGAATCAAAGAAAATGTAGACCTCAAGACAAAGTTCGAACAAGCTAAAGAGAGCAACTTCAAAAGGAGGTCACCCATATCAATGAGCTCACAACACTTCATGCCCACCAAGTACAAGAGCTCCAACACAATGCCAGGGCCAAAGAAGAGGAGCTGCAATGCCAAATACAACAACTATCCTCCAGTCTAAAAGCAGCAGAGGACAAGGCAACTCACTTACAGCAAGAGAGAAAACAATCGAACAAGGCCCATGCAGAAAAGATAAGAACACTTAATGACACTATAAGTGCAAGTCAAGTCGAAATGCGAAGGAAAGAATTGGTCCACCAAGAAGAAATGGCACAACTTACATATAGCACCTACAAGACAGTCAGAGGTTGGCTGCCGAAAGGCTCGAATGAATCACCGAAGCTCAAGAAGAGAAGCAACAGCCAAGCGTGGCCAAGAGGACGTAACCCAGAGATTCGAGGAGTTGGTGCTACAAGGATGGTTTGAGAAACTGCAATATCAAACCTCCTCAGCAACAATGACTCTCGCTTGCAAGAGTTAGAATGTCCGTTGTGGCGATCCAAGATAGAAGCCAGCCGTCAGAGCCTATCGATGACCCATGCCTACTCCTTGAGCATGCCTCGGAGTTGGGTCAGTTTTTCCAGTAACTCCTCGGGTCCCTCCTCAAACTTGCACTCTATTTTTGTCTACACTAACCCTCTCTTTACTTCAGGTATGATATAAATCTATCTGAAGACATAGGCCTAGGTGAACTAATCCTAATTAAGCAAAATATTGAACGAGATGTTGACCCTACAATAATAATGGCAATAAATGTACATTACAATTTTGATGCTACCCACATTGAATATCCTACTATAAATCCCAAGGAAATCCATGACTTACAAGAATTTATAAAATCTCACAAGCCTAGCCACCCACCCCCTAGCATAGGTCAGGGTCAAGAAGAATCCTTGTCCTCATCTTTAGAGTCCATTTACCCCATCTATTCTAATGGAGCTAGTAAGATACTTAACCCCTATCCTAATACACCACCTACTAACACATCTCAAGCTGACTGCATATTCTCTACCTTCATTCCTTATCAGCAGATAGATTTTCCCACTAACCCTCTTACCCTCAAGGAGATACTGACACCTCACCCGTCTCTCTAACGGCACCCTCAAGAGGTACGCTATCCTATTCCCCATGATAATATTGAAGCCTTCATTGATGACACAATTTTGGAACATTGTCTGGTGTAGAGTACGAGGGCTTCATTCGTGCTGGCAATCCTCTCTTAAAACAAAAGTTGATGTTCAAGGTCCTCATGCAAGTCACTCTATTTGAGCCACCTCGATAGATTATGCCAAAAGCCTACTCCGAGGTCACACCAACAAAGTAGCACAATGTGCTGTTAGAATACATGAATCTAGGGTGGCTCATAGCAAGTGGTTAAGTCCATAATGAAAAACTAAGAAAATGCTAATACTAGATTAAGATAAAGATTAATTAATGACACAATGAGTAAGGCACAAACTCCATAATCTCATTGTAATAATCAAATTTCATACACCCATATTTATAGTCTTGGGAAAGACTCTAATCCATGCTTTTTGTGCACCCTAGTGCCAACCATGTGTTCATTAATGCTCACACTACATGTGCAACCTTGTGTTTTCCATGTGTCACCTCTTTTGACCATTGACTTCACCTTTTACAAGTGACAATACAAATCAACCTTTGATATTAGACCCTTAGTCTATTCCTTTATCTAATGTGCATGCTTCTTCTCTTGCTCATGTGACTCACTCCCTACCTCTTCCTTGTGCTCTTTGGCACCACATATCTTAACACCCCCCCTTGGTGCCAAATATTTGGGATACTCAAGGTGGTTGGATGCTTCTTCTCTTGCTCATGTGACTCACTCCCTACCTCTTCCTTGTGCTCTTTGGCACCACATATCTTAACACCCCCCCTTGGTGCCAAATATTTGGGCTACTCAAGGTGGTTGGATGTGAGGTTTACAAATTTTATTTCCCCCCCCTTAATTCTAACTTTGTTGGGTGACTCAGAGGCTCTTGTTTGGCTTGGACACACTCTAGCTCAGAGGTTACTTGGAAGTAGTTTGTTTTTTCACTCCCCCTGGTGGGTGCATCTTTGGCTTGGCTACTCTTAGGTGCATCTTTCACTCCCCCTGGGTGCATCTTTGGCTACTCTCAGGTGGTCGAGTGTTACAACATTTCAAATGATTTTTGGCCTACTCGTTTGGTGGCCATTACAATGTTGGCTTGGGTAGTGACGGAATTTTTACATGCTCATTTGGCCACATTTCATTAAGCGTTACATGAAATTGCCTACCCATATTGGCGGCATTTACAAAGGTTTTGATGGAGATAATAGTGCATAGAAAACCCATACACATGTCTTTTGATTGCCCCATGCGAACATCTCTTAAGGAGAGCTCTTTTACACAAAAAATGAATACATATATATATATATATAATTATTTAAAAGAATTTTGTGTGGTCTTCAACGTTTATCTCTTTTTTATTTTGTCGACTGCCTCTGCTGCTGCTGCAGGCAGAGCTGCTCTAGTTCGTCTTTGATGCCGCCGCGCTGCCCACTATGCTCCTCAAGTTGATCCTCTTTCTATGCAGGTTGTCCACTATAGTATGGTGACGGAGTTCTGTGACTTTTCTTTACCGATCAGCTTTGTGAAGTTGATGGGTTTGTTATGTTAATGAAACACGAGCTTGCTACCTTGCGAGAGTGCCTACTGCTTGTGTTGGGTGTGCCTTTAAGGCCACCACTCTACTTCTTGTGCTGGCATATTGAAATTTTACCACCCACTACTTCTCTTTAGCCGCACCATTGCTGAAATCCTACCACCACCACAAAGAGTTGTCCAAACAATTGTTGGCTCCTTCTCTATTGGCTAGTTGCCACGTATGCTGCTCTTCTCACAGTGTTGGGTTTGCATCTCTTCTGGTCTCTACATTTTCTTCTAAGCTAGAAGCAAGCCTCCTTTATTAGAATACATGAATCTAGGGTGGCTCATAGCAACTGGTTAAGTCCATAATGAAAAACTAAGAAAATGCTAATACTAGATTAAGATAAAGATTAATCAATGACACAATGATTAAGGCACAAACTCCATAATCTCATTGTAATAATTAAATTTCATACACCCATATTTATAGTCTTAGGAAGGACTATAATCCATGCTTTTTGTGCACCCTAGTGCCAACCATTAATGTAATAATCAAATTTCATACATCCATATTTATAGTCTTAGGAAGGACTATAATCCATACTTTTTGTGCACCCTAGTGCCAACCATGTGTTCATTAATGCTCACACTACATGTGCAACCTTGTGTTTTCCATGTGTCACCTTTAGACCATTGACTTTACCTTTTACAAGTGACAATACAAATCAACCTTTGATATTAGACCCTTAGTCTATTCCTTTATCTAATGTGCATGCTTCTTCTCTTGCTCATGTGACTCACTCCCTACCTCTTCCTTGTGCTCTTTGGCACCACATATCTCAACATGTGCCATACCCTCTACAAGAACCTCGCCCTAATTTAGAGGAATTACTTTCCTTGGCTGGAGAGGGCACACTATGGCCAAATGTGGCAAAGCACACAAAGTTGGCAAATCCTCGATTAGCTGACCTGTTGGAAATCAGGATCGTCACCTTCATGATCAGCTACTTCTTCCGCAACAGCAGCAACAGGTGGAGGAAGGCTCACCCTGTACACACAAGAGGCGACTATGCCACCATTGTCATAGATGAGGTGCAACCCAAATTGGAATATTTTGGAATACAACCAAACTGGCGGAAAGAGTACTTAACAATTCCAGAGTACAGCGAGGTCTATATGTGCACGCCACCAACACCACGGGTTGACCCATTATACATGCCAATTAAGAGAAGATGGACGTCGCTGGAGTTTCAGGAAGCCAAACGGCGTGACTCCCATGTCTGCTACAACTTTTCGATCTTCATGCCAGCGACATTTCCAGACATACGGGAGCAAAGGAAAGAATTGTTTAGATGGATACAAGCATGGCGAATAATTGCGTACCCAGCAACAATCGTGGGGGCAAGTGTTAGATTTTTAAAATTGCTGGTAGTCTTGATTGATCAACCTAAGGAGCCCTATGATGGCTATGACACTGAGCAACTAAAGTTCAACATGAATCAAGGGCCATCTGACAGGGGCATGATGCTCTACTACCATTGTCTAAGATGTCTTTCGGATTACATGCATGTCATGTTCGAAGACATGGTGGACACATGATTTTGTCGCTCCCACTCATCGTTCAGACGCACACTCAGAAAGCTTCAATCATGAAGAAATTTCTACCGAAATGAGTTCGGTGACCAGGTCTTTAGACCTCGATAACAGGCTCTGAGGGGACAGAACCTACATTAGGAAGGGGGGGATGTTAATCCCATTTTGGATTAATAAACATGATCCTCCAATTGAGGACATTAATAAGTGTCATGAAACGGCACTATAATAGTTGTACATTATGAGATATTGGCTACCCAAGGCCTAGTTAAGTAAGTTTTGAGCACCCAAGTGTGAATAAGGGCCAAATGTATATAAGGCATTTTCTCATAATGAAAAGACACAATCCTTTTTTGTGCTATAGAGAGCCCTTCTTTATGTCTTGAGAGAGATTGAGGGAGAGAGCATTCTAGCATTGTGCCTCTTCTATGCTTGTGTGGGAGAGTGAGAGAGAGTGATTGTCTTATGCAACGGTGAGAGAGAGTGATTGCCTTATGCAACACTGAGAGAGAGTGATTGCCTTATGTGACAGTGTGTTATGGGCTACCACACCTCCAAGAGAGAACTCAATGCATTCACCTAAAGGACGAGAAATAGATCACAACTATCGTAGGGGACTTACCAATGCTTCGAACTTGAGTCCCTTGAGGCCTCCAAGCTCACTTGTTAAGCTCCAAACCTCGAAGCTCCACCTCCACGTTGTCACAGTAGAGTCGCTCACATCGTCGCATACATAAGCTAATCACTCTCTCTCACTCTCCCACACAAGCATGAATCATACAAGCATGAATCACTCTCTCTCACTCTCCCACACAAGCATGAATCATACAAGCATAGAAGAGGCACAATGCTAGAATGCTCTCTCTCTCTCTCAATCTCTCTCAAGACACAAAGAAGAGCTCTCTATAGCACAAAAGGAGATTGTCTCTTTTCATTTGAGAAAATGCCTTATATACATTTGGCCCTTATTCACACTTGGGTGCCCAAAACTTACTTAACTAGGCCTTGGGTGGCCAACATCTCATAATCATGTACAACTTTTATAGTGCCGTTCCATGACACTTATTAATGTTCTCAATTGGAGGATCATGTTTGTTAATCCAAAATGGGATTAACACTTTCATCTTGGACTCCTTGTTGGATGAGGTAGCCGGAAAAGAGATGTAGTCCTTCCTAGATGGCTTCAGAGGATACAACCAAGTGAAGATAGCTCCAGAAGACCGGAAAAAGATTGATTTTATCACCAAATGAGGTGTCTTTGTGGCAACTGCCATGATGTTTGGTTTAAAGAATGCACCAGCTACCTTCTAGATAATGGTGCAGGAAATCTTCTATGATTATGACAAATTTCATGAAAGCTTTTGTGGATGATTTCAATGTGTCCGGGGATAAAGCTAAACACATCTTTCATTTGAGGTTATGTTTGCAAAGATGTAGAGATATAAGACTGAGGTTGAATCCGGCCAAATGTGTATTTGCAGTAAAATCTGGAACACTATTAGGACACATCATGTCAGCCCAAGGGTTGTCTATAGATCCAGCTAAGGTGGAGGCCATATTCAAAATGTCCGCTCCCCATAACACAAAGCAGCTTGAAAGATTTCTTAGCAAGGTGAAGTGGCATACAAGGTTTTTGAAATACCTAGCATATGTAGTATATCCATTATATGCATTGACAAAAAAGGATGCCAAATATGAATGGAGCTCGAAATGTCAGAAGGCATTCCATTGGCTAAAGAGCATGGTATCATTTTCATCGATAATGATCAATTTGAAATGAAATTTGATACTCCATGTTTATGTAGATGCTTCAGATAGAGCAATAGGCAGCGCACTCATGCAGGAGAAATAAAAAGGGTACATGCAGCCTATACATTATGCCAGCAAAGCCCTCACAATAGTAGAAAGAAACTACAACACAATAGAGTGGGAAGCTCTCTCCATGATCTTTGCAGTGAACAAGTTCCAACACTATCTCTTAGGAAACAAATTTATTTTCCATGTGGGTCATCAAGCTCTCAAGATGATTAAAGAAATGAAAAATAGGAAATGAATGTGCAAAAATTAACAAAACACATGATTTTTTGGGGGTTTTGTTAGCTCTTCCACTCATTCTTTTCTCATTAGTAACCCAAATCAAGCAAACAAGCAATGCAAGGATGCTTGGCAAGAGATTGGTGTCCCAACAATGGAACCACCTATGTTGGGGCCTTTTGGCCACTCTCAATGGGATTATTCTCTCATGCCTCACGAAGCCTAGACTCCAACCAAACCCAATATGCCATGCAAAACATGCAATGCATTAGTGAGGCAACTCTAACTTACCTCTACTTGTTTGCTTGAATAGGGGACTCCTCATGGTAGCTATGTCAATGGAAGCATGCAAAATTAGCTCAACAAACCCACCACCACCACACCTCAAGTGTAGCCCCCACTGCTCTCTCTCACTCCCTCCCTCACACACATACTCACACAAGAATTAAAGGCAAGAGATAGGCAAGGTTTGAGAGAAGAATAGAGCACTATCTTTAATTGAGAGCATATAAGAATGCATAACAGAATGAAGATATAGAGTTACAATTTGACCTTTATACTTGGCTCATTGTGTTCACACTTGTCTGGCCAATGTTAAAAATGAGGTCCTAGTGCATCCAAGACTGCCTACACTAGTGCAAACACCTTGTCCTAGCTAGTAACTCTAACCTTGTCCTAGCTATAGTAACTCTAACCTTATTATCCCATGACATGCCTTTCCTATATAAGCAGCAATCGCACATATAAAATAATCCATTACAAGATAAATATGAATTCTCTAGTGCGTAGGCCAATGAATGTCGAAATATGTGGTGGCCGACTACGGTGCCATAGAAGTCTTTGATAGAGTCTTAACATACTATAACTCAAACACCGCATCAGAAAAGATATCGTCATCAAAAGAATGATCTCATGATCATCATGACTATGATCCGCATAAATATCCTCATGAAGAACATGTGTGTCACCAATCAAAGTGATATCATAAATTTTCTCCTTCCTCCCAATGCGATGCATAGCACAAGGATCACCCTCAAGAAACATATGTGCTCAAAATGTAAGATCATCCTCATCAAATAAAATGAACACAAAGAACCATAAATGTACAATATGTGCATGCCAATAGCATATAAAAATCCATACCATCCTGCTGCACCATATAATCCATAAGCATATGCCTGAATAATCATCATATAAAACCCCATCACATTATCTAGGATACAATGCTGAGAAATTAAAGCCCTTACAAAAAGCACACCACGCTAATGCAAGACCAAGTATACACACAACAAGGAGAGCTTGGTGTGCTATACCAAGATCGAAGCAAAAACTCGGTTGCCTAGACTTCTCAACATCGCAACCAAATAATCATGCATTAAATTTGTATGATCAATTATCTTCTCAACATCACAACCAAATAATCATGCATTAAATTTGTATGATCAATTATCTCTCCTCCCCATTGTGAAAAAATTAATGGATTTTATGCTTAAATTTGATCATTGTTATTCATGATATACCATTAATGGAATGAATTAGAAGAGCCTCTTTTCTTCAAACTCAAATCACCGATTAAAACTGCAGACTCTGGAAATCTCTCTAATTAATGCTCTAATTTCGGATTGGACACTCCAAAATCTCTAAATCGGATTAGGATGGATTGACTATGCATCTCAGACTTCAAATTTGGCTCTGCATGTAGACTTCTAACCAGTTTTAAACTCAGAGCAATCCGCTACTATGGCTTCCGTGGAATAACAACTTGAATGGCTTTGAAATGTGCACATCTGGAATCCGCTGTGGAGAAGACTGGTGGCAGCCACACCTACTAAGGTGATGAACAATATCACCAAGGTACCAAAAAAGGCCGCAATTAAACAATGTCAAAAGAATGCATGCATGCACACAGTGTCGACGGCAAGGCAAGGGATGGAATCAACACTACACCAGGGCCATTCCCTACACCATCATCACGTCCGTATCTTCAACAACATCCACCATCAGATGATGTTAGTGGGTGGGTGGATTCTGAAGATAAATTCGGATAGCACCGAATTTGATCAGACTAGAGGTCCGGATGCTCTAGTGGATGTTTTTTTTCGTACACACCCGGGGCCCACTCAAGTGGGTGGAGCCGATTACTCTAGTGGATGTTAAACGGGGTCCAGATGGCTTCCGGATGACGATAGCAGATCATAAACTCCAGAATCCGGATTGTCGGTGGCTTTGCATCAGATCACACATTCACACCGCCGGCGGATGATCCGCCCCCCCTCGTATCTCAGATGATCCAAGCCTGCATATTGGATAATCAATTGTCACACAAGTAGATGATGTTAGCAATGGTAAACATGTCATCTCTTGAGAGCCCAGGTGGATTTGAGAGTGGCGTGGCTAGTGTTCACAAAAAACTGAGGTTTAGTGTCAGGAGAATGGAAAATTTTGAAAAATAACCTTCAAATTTCAAAATAACAATTCACAAAAACCTACAAATTTGAAGAGATTTTAGTTATAATTTTGCTAAAAACCTTAAAATTTAGGAAAAAACTATAGAAATTTGAAGTTGAAGGTTTTTTGAATTGTTGGGAAAAATGTTTTCTGCGAACACTGGGCATGGCAGATCCTGTTGGCAGATTGCAAGGATGACATTCAATATATATATATATATATATATATATATATATATATATATATATATATATATATATATACTTCACTACGATACAAACTATGGCTTCTGCCTTGGCACAGACACTTCTATGGCTTCCTCTTTGGCACATACACGTCGCGAGAAATCAAGCGCCACCCACCACTGCAATCAGAAGGCTTGAACACTTGACCGACTTCAAACCTAAGCAGTATGATGACGACTGCAATGGCCACAATCCATGGTAGAGTGTCACTGGCTCCACGAATTCCCTGCACGCCGCTGTCACAAATGCTATAGGGTTCATTCACGCACAATAAAGATAATGCCATTGTTATCCCTTGATCATTTGAGGATAGCAAGGTCGCCAACGCCTTGCTCTTGGCTTGCTACAGTAGCCCCTTGCTTGCTTTCTGTTTGCATAGTCTCACCATCTCCTAGGTCCGCTCCTATTCAACCACCACAAAGGCAGAAACCTAGGAGGGATTGCCAAGTGTTGATGGGAAATCCTCAATGTGAGATTTTCACAAAGAGATATATACTGAGAGGTCCACAAATCATTGTAATACATGAGAGAGTACAAGATGAAGGTAATATGAAAAGGTATGATGTGGGGATGTGAAGGGATATGTGTTACCACCCTTCGCATGCATTATTAAATGCCTAGGGTAGGTTCATATGCATACTAACAATTTAGAAAAGGAATGAAACCCTCAAGGTAAACCTACGATAATGGGCAACTCATCCCATGAGTAGTGGACCTTTTGTCGAGTACTCAATAACTACCAATAACACCACTGCGCTATAACACCACTGCGCTAAACATATGTCCCACTTGGCATAAAATGTTGGACGAGGAATGTGAGCTCAAAGTTTACCTTAATTCTAGAGTCAAAAGACTCAAAAAAATTGGATGCACATTTTTGCAACCATGGACACCTTCCCAATGAGAATAGGCATAAGATATGCCACAGCGCGAATGGTAAGGAAATAGCTTTGATATATATGTTGAATGCTATAGCAATGTAATATCCATAACCAAGAGGTGGTAGCTTAGGGCCCAAAATAATCAAGAAAAGAAGACTTATATCTCTTCTGGGTAGGAAATGAAAACCATTGGCTTTTAATATGTCGAGATCATG
Source organism: Cibotium barometz (assembly GCF_041138505.1). Lineage (NCBI taxonomy): Eukaryota > Viridiplantae > Streptophyta > Polypodiopsida > Cyatheales > Cibotiaceae > Cibotium > Cibotium barometz. Next base: position 17,738,805 of record NC_141059.1, read on the forward strand.
GACTCCCATATAAAGTTTTGCCATTAGTGGGAAAAAGAGCTCAACATTTTTATAGTTCCAATTAGATTAATGGCTATAGAGAGACACACTCGTAGGATTAAATGAGTCTATAAAGATCTCTCGCTCTGTAAGAAGGGTAAGACACAAAGCCTTAGCTGAGGTTGAAAAAGAAGCTAAGCACATTCTATAAGAAAGCACCAACATGGAAGATCTTAGATAGGTTCATGAGCACTTCAAAACGTACATGGGTGGTTGCTTTGTGCATTTAGAGAGAAGGCAAAGAGGATCTTGATGCACGAAGTCTCAGGTCAACTTAGTAGGATCTCTAAAACTAGTATATATTGGGAAAGACCTATCTCCAGAAGAAGAAAAAGAACTCATTGACCTACTCATGGAATTCTAAGACTACTTTGTTTAGAAATACACATATATGAAGGAAGTACCTCTAGAGGTGGTCAAACACACTATTCCCATTGTTGAAGGAGCAAAGCCATTAAGGCACAGGGCTAATCAGATGAATCTAAAATACTCCAGAATGGTTAAGGACGAAATTGACAAACTCATCAAAGCTAGATTCATTTACAAGATAGAGCACACATAATGGCTATCCCCAATAGTCATAGTGCCTAAGAAAAAATGAAAAGATTTGGGCTTGTGTTACTTCAAAAAGGTGAATGCAGCCACACGGTGAAGGACCATTACACATTACCATTCATTCAACTCACTGATTATGTGCTAGAACGAGTAGTCTCATGGGTTTTCACACTATAACCAAGTGGAGATAAACTCAAGTGATCAATGTAAGACTACATTTGCCACATGAATGGGGCACTTATATGTACAAAATTAAGCCATTTGGCTTATCCAATGCCCCATCACTTTCCAAAGGCTTATGTGTAAAGCATACAAGGAATACCTTAGGCAGTTCCTTGAGGTTTTCATGGATGAATTTTGCATCAATTCCAAATGTAAAGCACGTTGAGGAAGGTATTTGAAAAATGTAGGCTATACAAAATATCCCTTAACCCACTTACATACTATTTTTAGGTAATACATGGGGTAGTGCTAGTTTTAGGTAATACATGGGGTAATACTTGGCCACATTATTTTAGAGCATGGCATTTCCATGGATAATAGTAAGGTAAAGTTGATTCTTGAGCTCCCACCACCTACAAGCTTCAAGGGGGTTCAACAATTCACTCTCAAGAAAGCCTAAGCAAGTGCACCAATCCTAAGATCTCCCAACTGGGATATTATCTTCCATGTGTACATTTATGCCTCTTCTTTTGCAATTGGCTACATATCAGCACAACTAGGAGATCATAACATGGATATCCCTGTTAGCTTCACAAACCCCTCGAATGATGATGAACAAAACTACACCACCACAGAAAGGGAAGGTGGTCGATGCTATAAAGCAATACCACCATTATCTTTGGTGAACAAATTCATGTTTTTTATAGACCATTAGGCACTTCTTTACTTTGTCAATAAGCCTTGTGCTACTACAAGAAGGATAACCCGATGGGTTTTGATCTTACTAAAGTTTAATTTTATGATGACCGTGTGCAAAAGGGCTCACAGCATGTGTATGTTGTGAGCCGTTGAGAAAGGGCTCAGAGCATGTGCATGCTGACCACTTGTCGTGCATCCCTAATGGAGAATTTCTTGTCGGAGTGGAGGATGAATTATTAGGGATTCTCTACTATTTAAAATCTGTATTATTCCAAAATGGGTTAAAGATATTGTCCAATATTTGGCCAACAGTCTTCCCAAGAGGAGAGACCCCTTAATAGAGACAAAGCACGATACCTTATTAAAAAGGCAACCCTCTACAAATTGATTATGGGGTAATTGTATAAGTTGGGCCAAAATGAGATCATAAGGTGCTATCCTTAGGAATTTGAATACCTCAATGTCCTTGAGCAAGCCCACTCTGGTGTGGCTAGTGGACATTTCTTAGCAAACACCACCATAAAGAAAGTTCTATTAGTAGGCTTTTGAGGTGGCCTACTTTGTTTTTGGAGATGCAAATGAATTTATAAAAGGTTGTGCAATGAATGTTAGTGGTTCGTCAGGGTTCCTTGCACCCTATAGTGTCTTTACAACATTTGAGAAATGAGGCATTGACTTTGTTGGATTAATTAACCTAGTAGCTGAATTTATAAAAGGTTGTGCAATGATGAATGTTAGCAGTTTGCTGGGGTTTATAACCATGATAAAATGCCCCTACACCCTATAATGACCTTACAACATTTGAAAAATGGGTCATTGACTTTGTTAGACTAATTAACCTAGCAGCTCCAGGAACTCAAGCATGATTTATCATTGCCGCTACCAAATGGATTGTGAGGCCCAAGCTACAATAAAGGCTGATACTAGAGTAACATCCAAAATCCTTTACGTCATTACAATTACTAGATTTGGGTGTGTCCACTTGAACTAGTAAGTGATAGAGGGACTTATGATGTAATCAAGTTCTTCCTGAGTGAATTCATGATAGTACACTACAAATCCTCACCCAATATCCCCAAGCCAATGGCCAGGCCAAAAGCACTAATAATATTATCCATGCTATCTTGAACAAGATAGTCAAAGATAGCTGCTCTCTAGGCTTGGGCTTACAGAATTGCCTCTACAAGGTGGCCATCCACACTACACCTTTCAACTTGACACATGGAACAAATGATGTCATGCCTGAGAAATTCTTAGTACCAAGCTTAAAAATTGCCAAAATATTGACATGAAATGTCGTGGATTGATTATTTGTTTGAGCTTGAATGATTAGGAGAAGCTAGATTGTGTGTCGTCTATGGAATAATAAAAAAGCTAAGGTACAAAAAATGGTTCGATGAAAAGCTCAAAGAAAAAAATATAGAAGTTAGGACATGATTCTCATGTACAACACAAAGAACCAAAAAGCATAAGCTAAAGTACAAAGGAATGGGACCATTCCTAGTGTACGAACTCACACTTGAAGGATCCAGGATCCACATGCATTAAAACGCTTGGCAGTGTTGAGATAAAAGGATTCTTCAATGGTAGAAAATTAGACACTATTATGGCCCTTTAACTGCAAATGCTTTGAAGGCCATTCACCAAAAGAAACAAGAAAAAATAAAAGAGGTTACAATAAAGCGAAAGGCCCAGAGCGAAGATAAATCTAGGCAAGACAAGTTGTGCAACTACCACATCTCCATTAACATGGCCTAAGTCGTTGACCTAGAAGAGGAAGACTCGGGGGTGAAGCATGCCAGACTGTCTCACTGGGTATGACCACGGACACAGGTCTAAAACAAAAACTGGCACTTGTCACATGGGCGCTAGCCATAACATAATGTCCTGCGAGACCTGGTGTGCTATAGAAACCACCTTTGGCTTCCACAAAAGCATGAGTGGAAGGAGTAAACACATTAAAAAACCACATGCATGGGATTATTTACTAGCATATTCACACCACATGCATCCTATCCACATTACATTATGTCCACATTTATCCACATCATATCTCATACATACACATCGCATCTCATTCATCCACATCCATTCATTCATTCACATGCACGTCTATTCACATCCATTCATTTATTCACATTCACATCTATCACTTCACATCTCGTCACATTCACATCCATTCTCCTCATATCCATTCATTCACATCTATCCTAACTCACATCACATCACATCCCATTTATTCACATTGTTAAACTTGCAGCAATGTGATGAGCTATGGTGGATCAAATGCTAGAATCAACATCATTAACAAAGAGATTAGACGATAATTAAGACATGATTAGTGAATGAGCAATTAACTGATAGCTTAATGTAGGCATGGGTAATAAAAAACTAGCAAATTCTCATTAGGCCAATGCCTCAATTTATAGAGTTTACATCCAAGCATCCAATCCCATTGATTTCTCCTTGATTCACTCCACCTCTTTTGCTCCATGTTAAATTTGCAGCAATGTGATGAGCTATGGTGGATCAAATGCTAGAAATCAACATCATTAACAAAGAGATTAGATGATAATTAAGATGTGATTAGTGAGCAATTAACTGATAGCTTAATGTAGACATGGGTAATAAAAAACCAACAAATTCTCATTAGGCCAATGCCTCAATTTATAGAGTTTACATCCAAGCATCCAATCCCACTGATTTCTCCTTGATTCACTCCACCTCTTTTGCTTGATTCTCTCCCCCTCTCCCAGAATATCTCCACACCTCCTAAATCTCCTCTGCTACCCTTTATTCTCTCCCAGTAGATACTTCTCACCTTTTCACAGCTTCTCTCACATTTATAGATTCTCTTTTACAGCCTCTTGCCAAGGACTTGTTCCCACACACACCCTATTCACTTGTATATTTCAACACACATCACGTCTCATTCACATACATCACATCCATTCATTCACATCCTTCACATCACATCCATTCATTCACATCCATTACATCACATCCATCACATCACATCCATTCATTCACATCCTTCACATCACATCCATTTATTCACATCCATTACATCACATCCATCCATTCACATCCATTACATTCATACTCATCACATCCATTCATTCACATCCTTCACATCACATCCATTCATTCACATCCATCACATCACATCCATTACATCACATCCATCCATTCACATCCATTACATTCATACTCATCACATTCACATCCATCACATTCATACTCATCACATCCACGCCCATCACATTCATACTCACCACATTCACATCCATTCATATCCATCCACATCCCTTTTCATCACATCACATCCACATCCCCTTTACATCACATCACATCCACATCCCTTTTCATCACATCACATCCACATCCCTTTTCATCACATCACATCCACATCCCCTTTACATCACATCACATCACATCCTCATCCGCATCCACATCTATTTACATTACATCATCTTATCGCATCCACATCCTCACCCATATATATCACATCACATTTTATCACATAACCTCACATCTCATTCTCATCTCATCTTTCTTATCCACATTCATTTACATTACACTCTTTCACATACACATCCACATCCATTTACTTCACATCCACATCCATTTACTTCACATCTCATTCTTTCACATATTCTCTCATCTCATTCTCAACTCATCATTCACATCCACATCCATTTACTTCACATCTCATCCACATTCATTTACATCACACCACATCCTATCACATCCCATTTGCATCTTATCACATCCATCCACATCCTATCGCATCCCATTTACAACTTATCACATCCATTCACATTCTATCACATCCCATTTACAACTTATCACATTCGTTCACATTCTATCACATCCCATTCACATCTTATTCCCATTTAGTAGCTTTTCCTACTTCGATACCGATAATGGGACTTTTTCTAAATTTCTGCCAATTGCTTAGTCTAGATAAAGGTTCTTTTTCTCGACGGCTATTTCCATATTTTTTCTCAAATTTCTCAAGTGAATTATATTCAATATTCTTCTTTTGAATAAAAGAATTCATGGGATTTACAAAAATCAAATTTACCCATATTTCTCAATAATGCTCAAAATTCCACTTTTGATAAATACTCATAATTTGAATTATGCTAAAAATTTCTCTTTTTCCATTTAATTTCTTGGATCTCAAATATCATGAAAATTACTCTTTTTGTAATTAAATGATTACATTTAAATGTCATGAGAATTCCTCTTTTATCATAAAATAATTTTATCTAAAATTTCTCTTTTCTTTAAAAAATATCCTTTATCTACTAAATATGCCAAAAATTCCACTTTTCCCATTTAAATGATTGAATTCCAATTGTCATGGGAATTCCTCTTTTATCATTTAAATTTTTTCATGCATAAAATGAATTTATCTAAAATTTCTCTTTAAATTTAAATAAAATAACCATTAATTCCAATATGCCAAGAATTCCACTTTTCCCATTTAAATGATTGAATTCCAAATGTCATGGGAATTCCTCTTTTATCATTTAAATAAAATTACCATAATTTTCTCTTTTCTTAATTATTTAATTATGCATAAACCTTAAAAATTAACTTTCCATTGAATGTGATGAAAATCATTTTTTTAAGCATAGGATGACCAGTCCTAGAATATGGTAGGAAGTCCTCTTTTTCACATTATGCATAAGAATGAGTTTATGTATTAATTTTTGAGAAATTTTGCCATAGCTCTGCTTCTGCTATTACTGATAATTTCACTTTTTTCCAAAAGAATAAGACTTAGTAATGTAATTATGATAGTATAGCTATCTTTTAGCCTTAAATCCAATTTATGGATTTAATCATAAAATTACCATAATTTTATAAGCATAAAAGTATAAAAACCATTTTCTTAACCTCTAGCTTCACAAGCCTAGAGTTTGATTTGTGAATTGAGAATTTCTTCATGAGAAGCATCATTTGAATAGAGAATTGGTCATAGGAATGACCATTCTTTGGGCGTGAGAGAGATTAACTTAAGAAGCATCCTATTTAAGTATAAATGTAAACTTTTCTTAATTTATTCATTACAACACTTAAGAAAAGCTTAACTTGCATTATAAACACTTAATTTAGAAACTTCTCAAGCTTGAGAGGGGTTGAGAAGTGAAATCATTGAGAATAGAAAAGAAAATCATGAAATTACACCTTACCACTTGATTTTGCTTGCTTCTCTATCTTAGAAGAAGCCCCCAACCAATCAATTGGTTAGTATGTTGAGAGAAGAGCTCCAGGGAAGGATGAGAGAGAGAGAGAGAGAGAGAGAGAGAGAGAGAGAGAGAGAGAGAGAGAGAGAGAGAAACTCCAATTTCTCCAAATTGTAGAGGATTTTTAAGGGATAATAAAAATATCATTATTTTAATGTAATACTGGCATGGTATAGTTCACAGATTTTTTAACAAAAGACTAAGGATCTATTTATAGGTGAGGGAGGCCTCTAACTAAGTCTAACTAGGTTCTAGAATTTTCATGTATTTCATTTTTAGGGCAACAGATTCTCCACTTCACAAGAAGCTACACAAAACATTACTAAGACATAGGTGGATCCAAGAAGGCCATCTCACCCCAGCCAAAAGCTTCTCTAGGGCCATCTTCAACTCTGAGGGCCATTTCTAGACTTCCCTACTATAGTCGTTTATTACCTCCATGATCCACAACCTTGTTGGGCATATGACATAATTCATTGGCTAGAAAAAAGGAGCAAGCGGATGCAGCCTAGCAACAAGCACTCCCCCTGGCACATGTCAACATTGCCCAAATAGAAACTCAGAAGAATACCATAATTGCACTAAATGACATGCTGCAGGTGTAGGGATCTTAAAGCTGACTCCAAGATTAACCGCCTATGCAAAGAGAGCTGGACATGATACAAATGGAAGTTGAACGAGCCAGAGCAGCGAGGATGCAAACACAGGGGGAATTCAGCCAAGCTACCACTGCACTACATTGGGCCAGAGTAGCAAGGGTGTAAACACAAGAGGAACTCACCCAGGCTACCACTATATTATAAAGGGCCAGAGCAGCAAGGGTGCAAACAAAGGAGGAACTTACCCAGGCTACCCCACTGCACTACAAAGGGCCGAGACAATGGCACAAAACAAGTAACTATTGGTGGATGAAGTCAACAAACAAGATGTCTGGGGACAACGCAAGGACTTCAGGAGGCCATTGCAGCAAAGGATCATACCATTGCTCAGCTAGAACAATAGATTATAGAGATGACAACTAGGCCACAACAACAATAGGTCACACCTAAAACAAAGAAGAAGGTTGACATCTTGATAGATGCATCCACCAACCTTCCAAAACTTGCAATCCCTCCCCAGCTACCCTCTGGCATCCTCAAGCAATAGCACTGGAGCCTCCAGCTCAACCTCCTCCAACACAACATCTACATCAACACAAAGAGATCACCTCCATCTTTCACACAATCCTCTCCAAGGTGCCTTAATATTCCCACACCACCCTCACCATTCTCTTCTTCCAAAACATAATCTCCTTCAAAGAGTCCTTAACCACCTTCAATTTCTCTCACCATGTCCTCTACCTCAACCTTTAGTCCTAGTGTCAACTCCTTACCTTCTCTAACTTCTTGGATGATGGGGACTATATTGATCTTTTTGTTCTCGATGAGCTATGTATACCCCTACCTAGCCTCCACAAACTCAACAGAGCCATTCAATGGATGCATACACATGGTTTGCATGCAGTGGGGTGGATGAAGCCTACAACCATCATGCCACCATTGTCTACAAACCCATTGGCATCCTAGTTTTGTATCATAGGATTTGAACAAAGCTACAACTCATGAGCACCAACAAATTCCATTTGTTTGACACCGTGCATGTGGCCTACCCCCAAGACATATCGGATGATGACTATAGGGAGGCCTAGGAAATTATTGATCCATGAGCTGTAAAGGAAGAGGAAGAAGAAACCACTGACACTGCCAAGGACAAGGATGATGATAATGCATCCCAACAAACCCAAGGTCCTGTCAAAGGAGGACCACCCAACAAGATCAGTGGTGGGTGGCGGTGCAACTAGTAGTCCAAGTGAGGCTCCCTAGGGACCTTCCCTATCAATAGCACAAGCTCCTGATGTTTTCACGAAAGGCAAGGCATATCAACAAGCCTTAACATTAGCTCCTCCAAGACCGATCCTCAACATAAGCTCCCCTCTTAATGCCTCTGCCTCGCTACTTGTTGCCACTCCTCCATGGATCACACCCCTGACCTCTCCAATGCTGCCACCCCTACCACTTACATCTCTAGGGGACATCCTAAATGGACTCACCAAAGCCTCAACTTTCCAAGCTCACCACCCCTCTCTCACACCACACCTAAAGCCTTGCCTCTAGGTGTCCTAGAATTAGGAAAAATCCCAACACCCCCCATTGAAGAGCAATAACAGATGAACCCACTTGACCACCCATTCAATTGGTGTGATCCTCTTAATGTAATTGAGATGAACAAAGCCACAAGGATCCTGGAAGAGAGGAAACACACAAATCCCACCCTGGATACCAACAAGATCACCGGATCGCCTTAACAATTGTCTCATCAAACTTTATATGGAAGAGAAGTTCAACTAGTGGTTGAGAGCTCATCATAAAAGGGAATGAGGGGGATAAAAGAGACCATAAGATAGAGCCACCCCAATCGGACATAAACTCATGTGTGAAAAACCTAGTGGTAGTGACCCCATGTCATTGAAAGGAGTACTGCTATGCTCCCAGGTACCTTAGAGTCAGCTCAATTTATTTCCCAATTGAACAAAAATGGGGCTAGGACCTATTTGAGCAAGAGCTGGAGAAGAACCCGAAGCTGCTATAGTATAATTTCCCATGGATACCTCCACCTTTACCACCCCTTCTTCTCCATATGAAGAAGGGATATCATTATGTCAGAGAGAGACTCATTCGAAGAGAGATTAGCATGGCTTATATATCTACACATGATAATGTGGTAGAAATTTTCTCAAAGGCTCTCTCATGAGAGAAGTTCAAAGCTTTTAACAAAGCTTTGGGCTTATGTGCCATTTGGGGATTGATCAACCACATGATCCCTATACATGTTCACATCATCACTACAGGGGGAGATTTATAGCCATTTATATGATAGTGATGTGCTAATAATGGACTGAGGCACTTTTTTCCACTTTAGGTTTTTTCCCATGAGCATATATACACTCTTATGAGTGTGTGTAAGTGACCTTATCATATCACTTCACTTGTATCTTATTCTTATCAATCTACTTTGAGTGTTGTGCTTCTCTTACTCTCGCCTTGCTTGTTGCATTTATGTGTGTGTTGCTACCTTTGTCTCCACTCCAATAATCATGCATGAAGGACATTCATAAGGATTCATCCTAGCTTGCTACCACACTCTCGTGGAGCAGGAATCACAATTACTATTTGGAGACCATTATGGGCACATGTTCAAGTTATAGATTTGGACACCATTCCTTCATAGCTTGATCATCATACATCCTTTTAGTGTGTCTGTCTTTGCTCTTTGATATAAAATATTAGTGGCAACATCTATTCATCCCATAATGAGATAACAAGGTGTGTGCTCACTTATGGTCTAGATCATCACGTTGTTGTCACATCGAAGAGCTCCATAGCCAATGGGGTGTGGAGGAAGAGCTTGATCCACGTTGATCAACATAAGAAGAAGGATTCCTACACTAGGTTCTCACTCACAAAAGAGGTGGAAAGGGAGGTGAAACTCATGCAAGGGAGAGCCTATTACCATTTCCATTCAAGCACATTCATCAAGCAATCAAAAAGAGCACATTAAGCGAGAGCACATTAAGCAATCAAGAGAGCACATGCAAGAGAGAACATTAAGAAAGGAATTTTTACCATAATTCCACCTAGAGAATTAGAGTGGACAAATTGGAACCTTATATTTTCATGACATGAACTTTTTCTTGCAATCTCATGCTTAATCAAATCCAACTCACAAGCTTGGTATAGTTAGGATAAGGCTAAGGAATTCTTAAAAATATTGACACCCATAATAAGGTAACGAGGAGTTTTGATTCCAAGAACAAAAATTGTTAAACACGTGAAAGTGCATAAAATCATTCATGACATGAACTGTTCTCTGACACTTCATGCCGTAAACTGTTCTCTGCAATCTCACGGCCTTAGAAACAGATCGATAGAATCTGATCAAAACTTAATTGGGACATCAAAGTAGCTTATCAAATCATACATACATCATCAGAGATGATCTTACACCTAAGGATAGTGCATCAAACCACCCAGGATCTTCTTATCAAAAAAGTGTGGGTTTAGGTCACTCAGTACGCACTCACTTGAGTGTCTTAAGGAACCTGACCACCATTGAAACTAGTAGAGTGAAGAGTCCATGGAAGAAGGGCTAAGGTACTCTGGGTTTGGGGAAGAGGAGAAACCACCCTCCCCAACCAGATCTAGTGGTATCATTGATATCGCCCGGGATTTTTTGGTCTCCAAACCAATCATAATGAAGAAGCGCAATCTGCGGGCATGGGTCCGTCAACCAGTGCTGGACTTGGTCCAAGGCAAGAAGTGCCCATCTAAACATCAAATTCAAGGCTATCGAACACCGGCACCCCCCGAATGAGATGGGACATGGAAAGTGCAACCAGGACGGGTCAAGTATTCTTCCCTACCTCATAAAAAGTAGAGTTAGATCTAAAAAGGATCGAGGTGGAACGACAGCTAACGAGAGTTGAGCTTAAGGAAACAAAAGCTTGATACTCAAACGGTGAGAGCAAAACAAAAGGAGATGGGAGGTGCTAACCTACTCCAATCACGGGGTAAGGAGCTGGAGATAGTCATGGGAAGAAGTGGGGGAGAAAATCCAAACTTAGAACCCATAAATGAAGAGCCTAGAGAGGTGAGGAAGGGTTTGTAACCCTAGAAGAAGAGGATAATCTAGCAAGAGCAGTGGGTGAAGTGGAGGACCGTCTGTACACCAAAAAAGATATTGAGAAGATGATCAATCATCCTACGTTCCTACAAGACATGGAACTTTAATTCTACAAAGGCATGCAGAGGCAGCTAATGAGGAGCCACTCCAAGGTGCAGTGGCAGGACCATCCCAAGGACTAGAGATACCTAGAAGAGCCAACACAGGAAGAGGATGAGGTTTAGGTAGGGGGGAGAAATTCCTCACAGAGAATGAGGAAAATGTGTTGGGTGAGTCCATCCATTCCTTCCCTATGGTGGATGAATATGAGACACATACCTAGGAAGAACCCTCAATCACCAGAGAACCCAAAGACATCGGAACTCTCGTGGGTCTCGTGGCTGTACTATCCATGCATGTACAAATGCCATTGGGGCAACTGTTATGCAGTTCACCAACCCTATGGATAGACATAAAGGAATCGGTATTTTGTGGACTAAATCTAGCTGATAATACTATAGAGAAGGTTCTTCCACCTCTGGTAGAAAGAACCCTAAGACTCACAAGGAAAACTTGAGTTGTTTAAGATACCAGTTAATCAACTGGGACGTTATTATGAAAGTGATGACATAAATGCTACAATCCCGATTCATCATGGTGGGTACCAGGCACTGGCTATCCTGGATGGTGGGGCGGGGGTTAGCATCATCACAAAACATTGCTGGGAGAATTGGGAAAAACCCGATCCCAAAAGGGCAGATCTAATCGTTAAAATGGCTAACGGAACATCTTCAAGGCCCATTAGACTTCTGGAGAATGTGAAACTCAAACTCTTCACGTTTCGCTACCATCATACATTTGTGGTAAGGACTTCCTGCACCAACCTGACTCATATGACATAATCTTGGGGAGACCCTTCATGAGGGAATCCAAATTGGTGCATGATTGGGCATTAGATCACGTGTATGTGTGTAGGGATTCATAAATTTTAAAGATAGATATGAGAACATGGAAAGCACTCCCATGAAAGGGCAATTGTTCGGTAATGATTTGGTCACAACGGAGTGGACTGCATCTGTAAAAATATGCCAAACCATAGTGGAAAATTCCAAGGAAGAAGAGAAAATGAAAATGTATGTATTATAAGAATATGGCACAACAAAAAGAGATAGCAAGACAAAGAACAATAGACAATGCAATAGATACACAATGGAGAGAATTTAAAATTCTAATTATACCAAAGAGGTACAAGTGATGGTGCTGTCCACCCGTACGATCTCAAGTAGAGCTTAGATGGCGATCTAGACAGACTCTAGATGGAGTATGTACGAGGTGTAGAAGGGCGTGAATACTCACAAACATTGGATGCCTTAGCTCATGGTAACCATGTCCATATATAGTACTGTAGGCGATGTGGTAGATGCGTATACAACAAGGGCGGTTACACTGCATAGACATAATCACCGCCTGTGTATCAAGAATGCATCCCACCGACCACTGCCCAGTAATGATGGACCTAGTATCCGAGGGAATATCCCCCCGTACCCCTGACCATCTCCTAACCATCATCAATGGTCACAATAATGACCCCATCGGGGTTCCCACTAAAGACATATGCACCATGTCTACTCCTCATATCATAATGGGGGCCTAACAAATATGAATTATACATCAAAGTGAGATACATGTTGAGAGGTGGGCATTGAGTGTATACTAACATACATATCACTTCCTCCTCTAGACTTCAATGAAAACCGGATGCATGTGCTAGCTACCATAGATGTGATGCAACCCAGGGGACTTAGTATGTGGAATCTGGAACTGTCCCTATGACCTCTGTCTGTATGGTTAATTGTCACACCATTTTGATGATGAAGAATCAAAAGAGGAGACCTTGAAACAATCCTTATATTCCTTGAGAAGAACAATGAGCTCTTCTTCCTCTGCAGAAGTCAAATCTTTAGCAATGTATACGGGCCGTGCTTCTGCCCCCGGTCCCGCAATATCAACCTCCTTGACTTCTGACGGGCCATCGTATGATGTCGACAGCCGCTCCTTTTTTACCCTAGTAGCTATCAGCCGGGGACCACTTTCCGATCATCCACCGTATAGTTCTTGAAATGATCGAGTACTAAAAGCAAATCTGGTTTGTCCTCATTGTCATTTTTGGCTTTTGCCATGATCTTCTTGGCCTCACGCTCAGCCTCTGCTAGGGCCTTGTTGCATTTTCGACGCCCTGCTTTTGTAAGCTTGGGTGCATCGATTTCTTGAAGGGTGGTTCTCTCTTTGTGCCTCCCTTCTATAATGATATTTTACTCAACTCCTTGCCCCAGTCCCTTGAGAATTCATCATGTACCTTTGTAGCCTCAAGGTATCTTAACCATTGGGCATCCGTAGGTCTGCTTCGTAACAGGGCATTTTGTCGGGCTAGGTACCGTTTTTCTGTCTTCGCCATTGTCTGAGGCACTGAGCACTGTATGGCTTTGTGCCACAATACCTTCTATACTTGATGTCTCCCTTCCTGATTCCTCATCCATGGTCTAACCATGCAGATAGAAGTCGTGGGGACAGTCCCATATTCCATATATTGGGTTCCCTTGGGTTGCATTACATCAATGTTTGCCAACACATCAATGGTTCCATTACATCAATGGTTGCATTACATCAATGGTTGCCAACACATGCATCCAATTTTTGGTGAAGTCCGGGGGAGGTAGTGCCGCATACATTCTCATTTCCTCCTCATCGTCATTGGTTTCCCCCTCTATAGGTTGGCATATTTGTATGGATGTGGTTCGCTCCATTGTGACCAAATCATTATACCCAACAATTTCCCTTCCATGGGGTGTGCTTTCCATGCTCTTAGATCAATCTTCAAGATTTGTGAGTCCCTGCATACATACACATGATCCAAAGCCCAATCATGCACCAATTTGGATTCCCTCAAATATTATGTCATATGTATCAGGTTGGCATAGGAAGTCTATGACCACAAATGTATGATGATAGCGAAACATAAAAAGTCTGAATTTAACATTCTCCAAGAGCCCAATGGGTCTCAAAGATGTTCCATCATCCGTTTTGATGATTAGATCTGCTTTTTTTAAATCAGGTTTCCCCCAATTTTCCCAACAACGTTTGGTAATGATGCTAACCCCTTCCCCACCATCCAGAATAGCCAATGCCTGGTATCCATTATGATGAATTAGGATGGTAGCGTTCGTGTCATCACTTTCATAGTAGCGTCCCAGTTGGTTAACTGGTATCTTAATGACTCGGGTTTCCTTTGTATGCTTCAAGGTTCTTTCTGCCAGGGGTGGCAGAGTCTCATCCATATTATTGGTTTGCGCCCTCGATGCATTCTTTTACATCTATCCCCATAAGGTTGGTGAATCGCTTAACAGTTTCCCCAATGGCATCTGGGGACAGGCGTGGATAGTACAACCGTGAGGCTTCCTATATCCCTGGGTTCCTTGGATATAGAGGGTCCTTCCCATGTAGGTGTCTCGTATTCTTCCACGGGGAAGGAATGGATAGACCCCCCCACTCATTTTCCTCAAAAATTATAGAAATTGTGTGTTCCTTCCGGAATTGGGGTTGGCATGTTCAATACCCTATTCCGAGGTGGTTCATCTCGTGGATAAATGGTATCCCTTACTCGACTGGTCCTTGGCTTAGTTTCATGAAGTTTTTGGGGGTACTCTTTGACTAAGGCCTTGGCATCTTTGAGATTTCTTCTCTTCGTCTCGGCATTAGGATATTCACCAACCCCCTTAGGACTTGCTGTGGTTGTTCTCCTTGCTTTCCCTGGTCTAATCCTCCAAGATTGATCCCTTGACCCCCTTCTTCCTTTGATTGGGTGGATCCGGTATCAATTGTATCTTCTTCGGATCCGTCTTGGATTGTAACCCATGTGTCCCCCTTTCCTATTTTCTTCACTCTTCTCCTGCGGCCTCCTGATATATCTGGAAATAGTCACATCTGCCCGATTTCTTCCTTTTTCTCCTAGTCGAGTTAGGACATTGAGCGGTGTGATCTTCCTAGATTGTACACTAATGGTATGGATGGGTGGCTTGATTAGCAGTAGAGGTAGAGCCATTTGCTCGGTAGGGACAATCTTTGATCAAATGATCAATTCCACATTTAGTGCAGGTGAGCACTGGCATGTCATTGGGCGTGGTCACCACTTGTTGTGGTTGGTGTCTATGATTCATATTCTTGTTTGGGCATTCGGCTACTCGATGTGGCCCACCGCAACCATAGCATTGTAAAGGTCCTCTTCTCAGATTTGAGTTTATTTCCTTGCCCTTCCACTGTACCGTGGTTTGAAACACAGATACTGGCATGTTATTCTACAGGACATAGTATTTTGGCATGACCTTAGCCATGTTCTCGTAGTATGCCCCGCTAAGTTCTATTTCCCGCACCATGTCAACATCTTCTGATGGCTATTCAATCACTACTTGATTGATCTTCACCTGTGGTGGTTGTGGCGATAGAACTGGTGGTGGGGTAAGGGCGAAGCGTCTTGTACCCGGAACATTCCCCTAGGTAAGTAAGAAGAGTTGGGTTGTCCAGCAATGGCAGTGATCTGCATAGGTGGTGCTGGCAAAGCCAATGGGGCTCTATTTGCTGGTAGTTGTGCCACATTTTGAAACCTTGGATATCTACACATTGAAGTGTCATGATTTTCCAATTTTACATAGTGAGCACAATAAAGTAATGGCCTTGCCCTTAACTATGGACATTTAGTGGTGGTATGATTTAATCTGCACATGGAGCACCACACCATCCCTGCAGGGATAAAGGTGACTATGCCCATGTCTAGATGTCTCTCTTCCCTCCCTGACCTTTAATTTTTCTAATATGGCATTGCTGAGCTCATCTACAGTCATGTTTCTTACTTGCTTACTTTGAGCTCCAATTTCTTGGTGACTCGAGACACACGAAGTCATGGTTGCTGTAGATGTTTGTGGCAATTCTAACATATTATCTTCATATTCAATTGCCAATTTGCAGCATGCATCAAGAGTAGCTGGCCAGGCTCGTACATTATCGATAATCATGCATTTTATGGTCTCTAACCCCTCTCCGGAAACAAGGCAACAATGATCATCTGTCAACCTTTCCTGAAGTTTGCACCTTGAATTTAAGTGCTTCAGATGAGAGATAATCTCTCATTGACTCATCTTCCTTCTGTTGGATGTTATGTAGTTGTGCCACAAGGCTCCATCTGTCGCCACTATGGGCAAAACTAGGCACAAAAACATTCTTTAACCTTGTGAAGTTAACCTTATCCTCAGGCTTAAGGGTTCGGAACCACTGATGAGCTTTTCCCTCTAAGGTCAGCGAGAAGGCAGGTATCATGGTCACATCACTAATGACCGGTCTGCAGGTTTCACATGTGGATTCAAAAATCTCTACATGTTGGATAGGATCCCCGTCCCCCAAAGAACTTTTGGACAAGTTTTGAAATGATATGGGGTTTCACCTGGGAAGGTCGAGGTTCTAGAGTAGAGCCTAGTTCCCTGACCATCCCTCGACCCATCTCTGCTGCCATATTTAATAGATCTGACCTTGTGGTCACATTAAGGTTCATGGCTAGATCGTTTCTAGGCCTCTGGGGAATTGCTCCCCCCTTCCTAGACCTTGTCCCCTACTTGTATTGGCTCTTTTAGGTATCTCAAGTTCATGGACTGGTCCAGTTGTGGTACCCTAGTGGAATTCCCCATTAGTCGCCTCTGTGCGCCTTTGTGTAATTAAAAGTTCCATGTCTTGTAAGAATGTAGGGTTATTGATCATTAGCTCAATATCCTTGTTGATGTAGAGTCGGTGCTCTACTTCTACAGCCAAGTTAGCTAGATTACCCTCTTCTTCTCTAGTTGTAAACCCTTCCTCATTCTGGATTCCTCATTGATGGGTTCCAAGTTTGGAATTTCTCCCTCACTTCTACCTGTAGCAATTTTAGGTTCTTTTCCTTGTCGTGATTGGAGTGGGTTAACACTTCCCGTCTCCTTTCTCTCAGCTCTTGTCCTACGAGTATCAAGCTCTTGTTTCCTTAAGCTTAATTCTCGGAGTTGTCATTCTACCTCATTGCGGTGGAGGTCCAATTCCACTTCCTCGGTGGTGGGAAAGAATATTTGACCCGTCCTAGTTGCACTTCCCACATCTCGTCTAATTCAAGGGGTGCCAGTATTTGACAGCCTAGAATTCAACACTTGGAATGGCACTTCTTGTCTTGGATCGAGTCCGGAACCGAGTCCAGCGCTAGTTGACGGACCCATGCCCGCAGATTGGGCTTCTTCATCATAACTAGTTTGGAGACCAAGAAATCCTCGGGTGATATCAATGATCCCATTGGACTTGGTTGGGGAGTGTGGCTTATCTTCTTTCCCAAACCCAGCGTATCTCAGCCCCTCTTCCATGGATTCTTCACTACTAGTTTCAGCAGTGGTCAGGTTTCTCAAAACACTCAAGTGTGTTCTTTGCAGAATGTCCTAATCCCACACTTCTTTGGTAGGAAGTTCCTGGGTGATTTGATGCATTATCGTCAGGTGTAAGATCGTCTTTGATGATGAGTTTTCCAGATCTTAAGTGCATGTATGTATGATTTGATAAGCTATTAATCAATCCAAAAAATTGATTTAATTTCTGATTTTGTCGCTCTGTTCTGGAGGCATGAAATAGCAGAGAATGTTTCACATCGTGAAACTACAGGAAATGGTTCACGTCGTGAATGGATTTCCTGCACTTTCACGTGCTCAAAATTTTTCCTCCTTAAGGTTAAATTCCTTCCTTTAGTGAAATTCCCTTTCCTTAGCTGACCTCTATAACCTTGGTAGTATTGTCAATCCGTTGGTTTGGCCTACACATGAATCTGCAAGATTTATTTCACGTCGTGAAACCGTAAGTGTTTCACGTTGTGAACCGCTTCAGAAATGGCTCATGCCGTGAAAGGTTTACTGTACTTTCACATGCTCAAAATTTTGGCGGATTGCACCATGTCAGAGATGTCAGGATAAGGGTTTCTATTTTTGGAATGTAATCCCATGATTTCCGGTGATAATTTCAAGCACTGATTACGTGAGCGATTCGCAGTGTGAAACTCCAAAGAAATGGTTCATGGCATGAACAACTTTCCTACACTTTCACGTGGAATTTTCCACGTCGGCAATCTGTGGTTTTGGGTGTATAATACTTATCCTCCAAATGCTGAAAATTAGATTGTGCCACTCCTAAGAAATGAAATGCAAGTTCCTGCCTCAATCAATCGTCCTTTAGGTTTTTGATTTTTATGAATTTTTTGAAAAAAGAATAAAACAACACACAACCTGCTCGTTCACGTTGGTGCTTTTAGTGATGCTAACTTCAAAATTATCAAAAGTAACCAATGAATCCCTTCCTAAACTACTCCACCACAACATTAGGGAAAAACGGAGCTCATTTTGGGGCCCTGTAAGAAATTCACTATTTTTCGATTTATTTCTCTCTTAAAAGATCTCAAAAATAATAAAATATGGAAACGTGGCTCAGAACTGTCAGTAAGGACCACTGAACTGTCAGTTCAGAAAAGAATAAGATAATCTTTTGTCTAACTAACACGATTTTGCATTAAATATCTCCTTAATTTTTTTTGTTTCTCGAAGATTTCGCATCTCTTTTGACGACGTGTGCAGGCCTCTCATAAAGAATCCATCACTGAACTTAATGATTGTATAAATACCGCCGCACTTCCACAATTCATGTTACAAAAAGACTATGAGATTGACAAGCCAACTTTGCAACCTCAGAAGCACAAAAATGGCCGATACTAGTGAAGTACAATCTCAGAAGAAGCGATTATATCATCTTCACATCGACTTAGAAGAACAATATGCTCCAGCACAAAAAAGACGAAAGGATACGGTGCTAAATGCTCAACAACGGGAAAATATGAGAAGAGAAGGGCTCCAACATATTGACTTATGGTGTGATGGAAGTATATATCCAAAATGTCTAGTACAAAACTCTACACCTCCATTTGTCAATCCAACCACACTGTTGAGGTTTGCGGGCGATGGACAAAATGGACTTCTTGGTTATATTTCAGCACAGTCTGCATTTGCAGAAACATATAAAACAATGTACCTACAAGAAAAGGGAGCCAGGATTCAAGAGATAGCTATTCGTGCAAAATTGGAGCAGCAGTTTTTGCAGAATGAAATTGAGGAGCATTCAAAGAGTAAAAAAGAGTTAACAAGATCAAGAAGGAAGAGAACCATGCTTGGAGACAGACAACGAAGTAGGAAGATTAAAAACATTGCAAATTTGAAGGCTGGGACTGGTGGATGCAAGCGAAGAATTCAGGAAGCAAGGTTAGTTTGTAATTTTATATTTTTTAAACTCAAAAATACTCTCAAATGACTATATGTATTTTGTCCATTAATGCAAAACAAGATTGGAAGTATTGAATAATATAGGCATATTGTGTTGTTACTATATTGTTACTATAGGAAATTATTGGAGCCTGCAAAAGAAAATATGGATCCCAACCTTCTTCCAGTTAAACAAATGAAAGGATTGCTTTCTTGTGGTGTAGCAAAAGGTTTGATTGAAGAAAAAAAATACAAAACAATCAAACGCAATGTTGTAGAGGACTTTATATCCAATAATCAAGTTGATGGTACTACAATCCAAGAGGCTCTTGATGTTAGTGGAGTTAGCAGGAAGGGATATAGTTCGATTTTCCATGCGATATCCTCAACTTTGAGAGATCAAAGGATTAAACGAGTTTTACTGCCAAATCCAGCAACAGTGTGGAAGATAAGAGGTCATTTGAATGAAAGTATAGATGAGTTTATTGGACCATATATCCATATTGAAGATATATTTCATGGTGCTAAAGGAACCACTGTGTATGACCCTTGGAACAATATATTTGTAGATCTACAACAACTTCAAAGAAGAATGGTCGAGTTTTATGGAATAACATTTGAAGAGTGCAAAGGCATTTTGAAATTTGTTATCAAACTGGATGAGTGTGAGGTTGTAAAGGAAAAGAAAATGGAAAGGATTACTATCACATTGATGAATGGAGCACTTGATACATCATTGAATGAAGCGAGTTCGAAGTATTTTAGTGTGCAGTCGGAGAAACACATATGGTGGTTGGGCTCATTCCAGGTATGATCATTTTTTATTTCGTACTTGATTTTAGTCAATGTTTTCAAATATTTTATAGTAAGACTTTTGTTTTGTATAATCACAGGTAAAGACAGAAGACCATGAAACACTAGATTGGGTGTTTCACCACACGGAAATACCAAGAATAATTAAAAGACAGGTGCAAGGAGAGAATCTCCATGTTGCAGGAAAAGGTGATTTTCAAGTAGAGTGGCAGATGGCGGGGGATCTTAAAACACTTAAGTGCATGTATAACGTTAGTAAAGGAGGTAACTCAAAGTCTCCTTGTCTTTACTGCAAAGAATCAGCGCAAGTAATGGATTCTAAATGGTGGAAGAGAGCACCTAATAGAGATAAAGTTGACCCTGACTTCAAGGCCATTCTTGCATGCTTGGCAGCATTGGCTCATAAGAATGAGTATTGCTCAGATACTATCATTCTTGCAATGCTCTAGTAAGTGTCTTTTATTTTACATTTGTTTGCAAAACAATCCTTATTGTACCTCCTCCCTTACACCTTACCTTAATTATTGTTTTGTCCAATGTAGCATGATGAGAAGCTGGCTGAACCATGCTATACAGCATACAGTTTATATTATTGATCCTGCAATTTCCTTCAAGTTAAGAGATCCAAAGGAAACTCCCATGGATATTTCCAATTGGTTCAGACACTGTGATTTTGATCATGTTGATATTTTGCTACTTCCATACCATAACAAGTATGTGTGTGGCTGCTTCTTTTGGGATTTTCCTTCAAGATTGAGTACTCTTGTAGCCTTTGATTTCTTAATGCTTTTTTCCTTATGCAGTGACCACTGGAGCTTTGCTTCTATTGACATCCAACAGAAGCAATGCTTTTTATTCAACTCTCTTAGAAACACACACAGAGAGGTTAAATTGTAAGTGGTTTGTGTGCTATTTTTAACTTTAAACTTCATTATTTGGATTTAATGCACACTAACTGAATTATATGTATTGCAGTTGTATTAGAAGACTTCTAGATGCATTGGATCAGTGTCCTCCTAATGTCAATCTTTTGGATTCAATAGAGCCAATAGATTTAGAGGTAGAAAGTTGCTCCCTCTATTGATGTCTATTTCATGCTATGCCTTTGAACTTATTGAATAATTTTATTTTGTTCAGACATTAACAGTTTCTAACATATCTTTCCAACTATCCAGACACCACAACAAGATGATTCAAGTAGCTGTGGCTGGAGAGTGCTGATTAGTGCCAAGCTATTTTGAGATAGGACAGCCAGAGCTTGTAAGAAAAAATAATTTTCATTTAGCTTCAAAAAATTTGATATTGGTACAAAGTGTTCTAAATCATCATATCTCATTGCAGATGAGAGAAGATAGCTTCAACTCGAGCTATGTGTATAGTTTCAGAGCTGATATAATTTGGAAGTTTTTGAAGTATGCCTTCCCCAAACCTATTGTACCAGCTACTGTCGAGTTAGGTGAGAGCTCTAAAGTCCGAGAAGGTGTCATACACCTTGATGACACAGATGATGCAGATGTGGTGCCACAAGAACAAGGACCTAGTGCTGATGAGGAGAAGCCACAAGAACAAGGACCTGTTGCTGCTGATGTTATTGAGGAAATGATGGAGCAACAGCAAACAGATGCTCCAGGGGTAGTAGAGGAGACAATGGAGTAGCACCAAGAGACTGTACACGACAAGATGGAGCAACAGAAAGTAGATTCCCCAAATAAAGATGATACGGTGAGCTTGGACCATGTAGAGCAGCCTCTAGATCAGCCTGTAGATAAATAGAAAATTGTTGTCAAGAATATGTTCTACATATGTAATTAAACACTTCTGTACAGAATTTTACATTTTTGAATATAATACCTTTGTTTATGGAGTCTGTGTTATCTCAATTTTAAAATTTTCAATGTCTTTGCATTTTATTGATCTCTCTCTTCTTTTGAGCACCTGCAAAAAAGCAATATGAAACAATAGGGTAAAGTAAACTAATAGCAGTGCTTAATGAGACTAGGATAAGTCACATGGTATACCTTCTTATTGTTGTAGATAAATAAAAAGTCCTTTGAAATAGAACCTTCTGTCTCAAATAGAATGTCATTGCGCAATTGAGCTAGGGAGCAACATTGTCTTAATGTGATATTGACTAGCACATCACCATTCTCAACAACATCAATATCAAGAAGTTTATTTTCTGCACCAAAAGAATCTTCATCTTGATCCATAGGGACTAGTTTTGTACCTAGCATTCGACTGCGCTTATAATAAAAAGAAAAAATAAAATTTTGTGATGCAACCATGTACTTCAGTTGCATAGAAGGTTGGACAACCTCACAAAACACTGAACTACATGTCTTCTTATCCCAACCTTTATCCAAAAATTATGGCATGCATGCCAGACTTGTTGCTTTAACTGTGAACATTGTTTTTGAAACCTTCACTGGAAAGGTATTAAACAAGTCTACAAAAACTGTGAGAGGCATGCACAAAGAAATTTTTATTATCCTTGTGGCAATATTGGGCCTCAGAGCTTTCTGTACTTCCTTGAAAAGCTTGGCTCTATATGCCTCTGTAACACTAAAATGTGGGAGAGGCCAATCCACTGAATTCCATGCTGGAAGGTCTTGTTTTCTTAACACACCATGTGTGTTTGCATTGTCCAGCAAACAACTGATAAAAATGATCAGTAAAAAATATACCAGATTGAGCTAGCTCTGTTGCACATCGACCTTCGTATTGTTGTTCTCCTATCGATCCATGCAAAACATCTATAAATCCCAGAATACAGTCGATGTTTTGCCATGTCTCATACGATGAAGGGTATAAATCTGAAATAAAACAACACAAGAATATCAGTAAGCAAAGAAAGAAAGCTTTGTCTTAAAAATCCATGCACCTCATAAAGAACAAAACCACAATAGAAAAATATACAATTAGGCCTGTGTTGCGGAAGATCATTTGGATAGTCTCGCAAGACAAGTTCTTTATGCATGTACACATGCTGAATCAAAACTTCTTTCACCGATATCTTTCCTCTGGTGATTTTAAAATCTCGTACTCTTCCCTTCCATGATGCCAAGAAAATATTTTTTGTCTGGGGTCTCTTTCTTTTACTAGGTTGCATGAGCACCCATGCTCCTTTCGAAACAGTAAACCTTTCCCAAGTTCCTTCCGTTTTGACTGTACTTGAATTCTCTACCGAAGAAATAGAAGAAGCAGGTCGACGGGGTAAGGATGTGTGGTATAATTCTGCCTTCATAGCATTATCATCCACAGAGCGTCTTCCACAAGAACGACCATAGTTTTTATTCACCATGGATACCTTGTGAATCTGTAACCACAGCAAAGTAATGTAAACAAGATAACAAAGTGAAGTTTCAAGAAAGAGAAAGTAGGCAGACAGATAGTTGACAAGAGACATCTTACTCTAAGCCAAACTGGATCAAGGGAGCAGTTTTGGAAAAGAAGAGGTTGCTGCACAATGAGGTAGTGGTGTAGAATGGTAGACCTTTCGAAGGAAAGGTAGCACAACAATTCAAAGTTCAAAGGGAGGTGGAAGCGGGAAGGCCCTTGTCAGAGAAAATGTCAGACTAGATTCTATCTTCATGTCCAAAGATCTTGTGAGAATAAAAAACCAATCTCCACATTAATGTAGCACGCTTGTACCTACATAAAATATTGTTTCTTTTATCTATTTTCTTTTATTTTTGTGAATTTCCAACGTTACGTTGGCCCTCTGTTCATTGGTTGAGAGTTTATTTTTCCAAACCGTAAAAGGCCCCAAAATGAGCTCCCTTTTTCCCTAATGCATTCACAGCTTCAAAACCATATCTTTTTTCTCAACCACACACACCTTATCCCTTTATTTTCCACACAATGCACTACCAGAATACAAAGGCAATAATGAATACTATGCAATGGGAGCTAAAACTCAAAGAGTATGGAAGAAACAAAGGTGTTTTCGTAGCAACGCCAAAAATGTTATGGGCTACCACACCTCCAAGAGGGAACTCTACACATTCACCTAATGGATGAGCAATAGAACACAACCGTCGTGGAGTACTTACCAATGCTTCGATCTTGAGTCCCTTGAGGCCTCCAAGCTCACTTATCAAGCTCCAAACTCCAAGCTCCACCTCCACACTGTCACTGTGGAGTCGCTCACACCATCACATAGACTAATCACACTCTCTCTCACTCTCTCATACAAGCATAAGTACACAAGCATGAAAGAGGCACAATGCTAGAATGCTATCACTCCTCTCTCTCTCTCAAGTCACAAAGGGAGAGCTCTCAATAGCACAAAGGGGATTGTGTTCTTTTCATGACAAGAAAATGCCTTATATACAATTGGCCCTTATTCACACTTGGGCACCCAAAACTTACTTACTAGGCCTTGGGTAGCCAATATCTCATAATGTACAACCTTTATAGTGCCTTTTCATGACACTTGTTAATGTCCTCAATTGAGGATCATGTTGTTAATCCAAATGGGATTAACATGCGGCACTGGAATTGATGCTGCTAGTTCTGGTTCTATCTCTACAGGTGTGTCTACCAAGGCTGAATCCTTAAGTGGGGACAGGTTCGTGAAGATCAGCTGTGCTGGGCTTGTTGGGGGAGTAACCTGCTGTGTTTGACCTTGAGTGGCCTGGCTGGCTATGGCTTCTTGCATTGTCAATGCTTCCTGGTATGATTTGATTTCTTGTGCCAGCAAAACAAGCAGCTAGTTTGTTAGTGTAGGAGCAATAAACAAGGTGTGTTAATTGACAGGTGAATGTTGTGGCGTGAAGGTGCAGGGCCTTGGTAGTCCCGTGAACCTACAGGTCATGAGAAGTTGTCACGTGAAATGTGGTTCCGTGAGATGGAATCCGTGAGAGTTAGTTTCGTTCCATGAGATTTGGTCACGTGAAAGTTAGTTTTGTAAAATGAGGTTCCGTGAGGGAGGGAGTTCTGTGAGAGGTTAGTTTTGTGAAAGTTAGTTTCGTGAAGGGGAGTTTCGTGAGACAGAATCCTGTGAGAGTTAGTTACGTGAAATGAGGTTCCATGAGAGTTGGTCACGTGAAATGTGGTTTGGTGAGATGTTGTTTCGTGAGAGTTGGTCACGTGAAATGTGGTTCTGTGAGATGTTGTTTCGTGAGAGTTGGTCACGTGAAATGTGGTTCCGTGAGATGTTGTTTTGTGAGAACTATAAGTTCCGTGAAACTACAGTGAAGTGTGAAGTTGTAGATTTTTGTTGTTTCGTTAAACTATAAGTTTTGTGAAATTATAAGTTTCGTGAAACTATAGTGAAGCATGAAGTTGTAGGTTTTTATTGTTTCGTGAAGCGTGAAGTTACAGGTTTTTGTGATGTTATCATTTTTTATGTTTTTGTTTATAAAAAAATGCAATGCGTGCAAGTGATGATACTGCAAGGAATTTTTAGAACAACACCGAATTCGGATGATACTAATGCACATGATTGTTAACGAGCATGATATTCATAAAAATCAAAAATAAGAAAGGAAAAAAACAATACAAAAAGAAAACGAGAAATGGTCCAACAAGCTCCCACCTGACTGTCGATTAGGGATGGAAGAACCACGGGGAAGACGGTGCACGATGATAAAAAACGAGAGCTCAAAGTGCGTAGCGATGGACACACGATGTGAAATGACGGAAAAGGAAAGAATTTTTGAATTTATAATGCAGTCGTCGGACAGGGTGGCTGTCTTAATGAAGAAAGCCATGTGGTGTCTTCTGTGAGAAGTGACCGTTTCACTACGTGAACTTTTTTGAACTAGTTCACGGCGTGAACTGCTTTGAATCAGTTGTGAAGATGGTGTGAACCTTTTAGGATTGGCTCATGGCGTGAACTTCTTTGAACCAATTCACGGCATGAACTGATTTAAACCAGTTCATGGCGTAAATGTTTTAGGATCATGAATGTGTAAGATTGATACCTTCTATTTTTTTTCTTCATGCTTAGTCATTTGAATATGCATTAAATAAGTGAGCGATACCCATTTTACCTTGTATCCAACATTGGGCAACAAATGGATATCTTCGTCTTTTATTGCCATGGAAACCAAGGTGACGCCTGGCACTTCGGGGTAGGTGTTGATGCAGGTGTTTTAGCTCCGTGTGGGAGTTTTTGATTCTTCCTTCCACTCAACTGAGCAATGTTGTTACTAGGTCCTATGGTTGGGGGCTTTTATCTGTGTCCCTTCGCTAAACTTCTTTGTTTCTTTTAGGGTGTTTGTCTAGCTCCTTGATTGAAGTGGTTACTAACATTGCTTTGGCAATCCTCAACCCATCTTGTTGAGTTGATTTCCTCCTCCATACCAATGTTTGTGTAGTTTTAGCATTGGCTTTAGTTGGGTGTTGGTGCTGCATGCTTTTACTACACTTTTCTTTGTTATACAGGAACAATTTGTGATGGTGGCCACTAAGCAGGGTTTGGGTACCCACACTGCCGTATTTCCTTGGTAGTATCCTTGCGCTCGTAGTAAATCCTTTCGGACCCACTGCTTATGAAGGTCTTGTGGGATGTTGGTATGTCTGGAGTACTGCCAACTTGTTTGTGAAGGCCAAGTCTGATTTTTGGCTCCTTTGTGAATCTTTCTTACTATCTCCGTATTATCCTTCTTATGGGGCTAGTTTTTAAGTTGAACCCTGGGCACCCACTTTTGTGTACCCTGTGCCTTGGGTATTGTTTGTGTAGGCTTTGTGGGACTGATGCTTGTTCTGTTTTATGAGTTGATGTTACTGTGCTCGGTGTTGTTCTTTCGTCAATCATGATCTATTTCCCTGTGTTTGTCAGGCTCCATAAGGGTATGGACATGATATTGTCACCCTCGTTCAACAGCACTGTCCTCTTCTCCCACCACTGGATACTACATTTATTGGTACAAATCTAAGATCGTCCTAGGATCATTTCCTCTTCCATAGAACCTGCAGACATGCCAAACACTTTTCCAACCAAGGAATTATTTCTAATGGAAATGTTAACACTTAAAAATCCCTCAACTTTTGTAGTTATCAAGTGTACACACTACGTACTTGTGCATCAGTGGGTTTAAGGTGTGGTCTATCTAAGGCTACCCATGTCTCATATGAGATCAAGTTATGACTTGATCCCGTATCTATTAGTGCAATGTTCGTTGCGTGGCCTTAAGCTGTAGTGAGTCCCACCTTGAGTCGTGCTGGCTTAATGTTCAGTTCCTCTTCGTCCGAGACATTCAAGGAAGCCATGTAACATTCTCTTTTGGAGTAACTGTTTAGCTTTGGCCTCCCTTTCCTTAGCCTCTTCTTGAGCTTGCTGGATTTCTTCCCTTTACGAGCTGTTTTTGTTACTTTAAGAGATGTTCTTGCAAGAGCATCTCTTGGGTCAGTGGTCCAAAATATTTTTTGAGTTTTCTTCCATTGGCGTAACCTTCCATGTGTACATCGTCAATTGTCTCAATTCTAACCGACCCCTGAGGTGTGATCTCAGACACCCAGAAGAGTCCCAAGCCTCTGTATTTGAGTTTCTTTTTTCTGGTGCTTCCTACTCCATACATGAGGACAAGGTCCCCCGTTTCGAGTTCTTTTTGTTTCAAATTTTTGTCGAACCAATGCTTCCTGCGTAGTTTCTAGACCATGAGTCCATGCGATGCTATTAGCTTGGTCTCATCAAGCTTCTCTAAATCGATTAGCCTTTCAGCTAATGCATTCTTCGTCAAACATTCTTGCACTGCAATCCTTAAGCTTGGGACTAGGTATTCCATAGGCATTACTACCTCAACACCATAAGCTAGATGGAAGGGAGTGTATCCCGTCGCTACCTTATGTGATGTCTGATATGCCCATAGGGCTACTGTCAGCTTATGTTCCCAGTCCGTGTTCAACTTGCTTCCAAAGTTTTGGTCAAGATAGTACACAAAATTTTATTTATACTCTTTGCTTGACCATTAGCCCGTGGATAATAAGGTGATGATTTTCGATGGACCACTAAGAATCCAGCAACAAGTAAATGATCAATCACCTCATTAATAAATGTGAGCCGCTATCACTAACCAATTCTAATGGGGAGCCGAACCTCAAGATAATTTGCTCATATAAGAATTTTGTTGTTGTTCATGCATCAGCTTGCTTCGAGGCTCTGGCTTCTTTCCATTTGGTGAAGTAGTCCGTGGCCACACGATCACATATCGGGTGTGTCGTTGGACTAATAGGTCCAACACGATCACATATCGAATGTGATGGATGTGTCGTTGGACTAATAGGTCCAACAAAATCTACTCTCCATTTTTTGAAGGGTTGTCTTACAATAATAGGGGTGAGCGGAAACTTGTTCCTTTGTTGTGGGATAGCAAAACGTTGACATTCTTCATACCTTTTGACAAATTCTTTGGCATCTCTGAACAACGTGGGCCATCATAATCCTGCTTGAAGTACCTTGCGAGCCATGATTTTCCTTTCAAAATGCCCTCCTGCTATCCGCCCTGAATGAGCTTCATCCAATATGGTGAGACGAACTCATCTTCTCTCACACATCTTCTTAGAACATTGTCTTTACCCATCTTATATAGTTCTTCGACAATTAATTGATAAGGTGCAGCAAGCTTGATAAGCCGCTACATTTTATCTTTGTTCAAGGGTGTTTCTGGCAGAAAACCATAAGCTAAATAATTAGATATCTCCTCGCTCCATTCGAGTACCATTTCCAATTTGAACAGACAAGCATCAGGGAGATCATCTTCAACGCCCATTTGCTGGTTTCCCATTTGGAATTACTGACATATGATCGGCTAACACATGTTGTTTCCCTTTTCTTATCGTAACTGTAAAGTCAAATTCCACAATACTAGCAACCATCGTGTGATTCTTCACATGGTGCAAGGCTTATTCACTAGGTACAATAAGGCTTGATGGTCCACAAAAAATACAAATTTGTTGGCCAATAGGTAGTGTCAATACTTCTTGACAGCATAAACCATGGCCAATCCTTCTCTCTCTATGGTGGTGTAGTTCACCTCTTCATCATTTAATTGACAACTAGCGACGAAGCAGACTGGGTAGTCCAATTTGAACTCACCAGGCTGGGCTAGTACGCATCCCAATAGCAAAGTTTGATACATCAATATGCACATGAAATATGAGGTCCCAATCGGGGGTCGTAGAATTGGCGTGCTAGCCAATGCCTGCTTCAGTCGATCATATGCTTCTTGGCATTCCTCAGTCCATTCAAAGACAATGAGTAGCTTGTACAATGGCCTGGCAATTTTAGCATAGAAAATGATGAAGCGACGGTAATACCCAACGTGGCCCATAAATCTTTGCACACCTTTGTAGTTAGTGGGCGGTGGCAGCTCTAGTATTAAATTGATTTTGCTATGATCTATGGATATACCATTCTTTGAGACAATATATCCCAATATCACACCATGCTTGACCCAAAATTGGCACTTTAAAGGGTTCAAGGATATACGATATAATTGACATCGCTCGAACACCTTCCTTAATTAAGCCAGATGGTCCGCCCATTGAGAGTGTGCACACAGATCATCAATGAATACCTCCAACCACTTTTGCAACAAGTAGTCTTTGAAGGCTGTGCACATCAAGCCTTGAAATGTTATTGGGGCATTGGTGAGACCGAAGGGCATGACTTTGTATGCAAATGTCCCCCACATTGTATTGAAAGCCATCTTATGCTGGTCTTCTGGTGCTATGGACACCTGATTGTAGCCGGAGAATCCATCCAAGAAGCTATAAGCTTCTTCACCAGCCACTCTCTCTAAAACATGTTCCGTATAGGGTAATGGGTAATGGTCTTTCCTAGTTGCTGTGTTGAACTTTTTAAGATCGACACATACCCTAAGTTTCCCTTTCTTTTTTTGGCACTATTATGATTGGTGACAACCAATCCATGTGCTCAATTTCATAGATGAAATCCGTTAACAATGAGCTTGTCTATTTACTCCTTTGCAATCGCCGCATACTTAGGATTCATCTGGTATGGTTTCTGCCTGGTTGGCCTTGATCCTTCCATGATTGGAATGGTATGATGCACTACCTCAGGTGGTACACCCTTCATCTCCTTGTAATCCCAGGCAAAACAGTCCTTAAATTCCTTAAGGAGGAGGGCAAGGAGCTTCTCTTCTTCCGCCAAAGTCAAGTCCTTAGCAATGAATACAGGTCTAGCTTCCTCCCCTGGTCCCGCAATATCAACTTCCTTTACCTCCGCCGGGCCATCGTATGATGTGGATAGCCCATCCTCCTTAACCCTTGTTGCCGTCAGTCGGACAACTTTCCGTTCGTCAACAGAGTGTAGATTTTGAAGTGGTTTGGTACTGAGAGAGCAAGTCTAGTTTATCCTCATTCTCACTTTTTGTTTTAGCCATGACTTTTCTAGCCTCACGTTTGGCTTCTGCCAAAGCTTTCTTTCATTTTCGACGCACAGCTTTTGTAAACTTAGGTGTTTCTGGCTCTTGAAGAGTGATTGTCTCCTTGTGTTTTCCTTCCAGTGATATCTTACTTAACTCCTCACCCCAATCCTTGGAAAACTCATCGTGTACCTTAGTGGCTTCAAGGTATCTCAGCCACTAGGCATATGTGGGTTTTCTTCAAAATAGGGCATTTCGTCGGGCAATATATCATTTCTATTTTTGCCATCTTCTGAGGTGTTGCACTGGTACGGCTTTGGCTTGGAATTACAAGGAAATGAAAGGGGTACCGTCGGAGGTAGTACAACATACGATTCCAATCATTGAAGGCTCGAGACCAAGCCGAGCAGAAACCATACCAGATGAATCCTAAGTATGCAGTAATTGTAAAGGAGGAAATTGATAAGCTCATTACTGCAGACTTTATCTATGAGATTAAACATACGGATTGGTTGTCACCTATTGTGATAGTGCCTAAAAAGAATGGGAAATTGAGAGTATGTGTCGATCTTAAAAAAGTAAGTGCGGCCACTCTCGGAAGGACCATTACCCATTACCTTATACCGAACATGTCTTGGAAAGAGTGTCGATCTTAAAAAAGTAAGTGCGGCCACTCTCGGAAGGACCATTACCCATTACCTTATACCGAACATGTCTTGGAAAGAGTGGCTGGGAGGGAAGCGTACAGCTTCTTAGATGGGTTTTTCGGGTACAATCAAGTGTCCATAGCACCAGAAGACCAACATAAGACAACCTTCAACACAATGTGGGGGACATTTGCTTACAAGGTTATGTCGTTCGGTCTCACAAAGGCCCCTGCCAACCTTTCAACGGTTGATGTGCATAGCTTTTAAGGACTACTTGCAAAAGTGGTTGGAGGTCATTGATGATCTATGTGCACATTCTCGATGGGAAGATCATTTGGCCTATGCTTGAGGAAAGTGTTTGAACGTTGCCGATTATATCGTATATCACTAAACCCTTTAAAGTGCCAGTTCTAGGTCAAGCATGGTGTGATATTAGGACAAATAGTCTCAAAGAATGGTACCACTGATGATAGCACAAGGTGCCCACCAACTACAAGGGAGTGCAAAGGTTTATGGGTTATACGGGGTATTATCGACACTTCATTATTTTTTATGTTGTGATAGCTAGACCCTTGTAAAAACTTCTCACTGTCTTTGAGTGGATTGAGGAGTGTCAAGAGGCTTATGATCGTCTGAAGCAAGCCTTGGCAAGTGCGCCTATTCTGCGACCCCCCAATTGGGATCTCATATTTCACATACACATCGATGCATCAAATTTTGCTATTGGTTGCATGCTAGCCCAACCTGGTGAGTTCAAATTGGACTATCTAGTTTGCTTTGCTAGTTGTTAGTTGAATGATGCAGAGGTGAACTACACCACTACAGAGAGAGAAGGATTGGCCATGGTCTACGCCATCAAGAAATATCGACATTATCTCTTGGCCAAAAAATTCATTTTTTTTGTAGACCAGCAAGCCTTACTATATCTAGTGAATAAACCTTACACCATGGGAAGAATCACCCGATGGCTACTATTGTTGGAATTCGACTTCACTGTCACAGTAAGGAAGGGAACACAACATGTATGGGCCGACCACTTGTCCAGAATTCCAAATGGAGAACCATCAAGTGGTGTCGATAATGACCTTCCTGATGCTTATTTATTCAAGTTGGATATGGTACCTGAGTGGAGCAAAGAGATCTCAGAGTATCTGGCTTATGGTTTTCCACAGGACATACCCTTGAATAAGGATAAGATGCGGCGGCTTATCAAGCTTGCGGCACCATATCAATTGATCGGGAGAACTATATTGGCTAGGTAAAGATGATGTGCTCACATGGTGCGTAAGAGAGGATGAATTTGTAACCATACTAGAAGAATCTCATTCAGGGATAGCAGGCGAGCATTTTGCTGGAGAAATTACAGCTCGAAAAGTGCTTCAAGCTGGACTCTGGTGGCCTACGTTATTCGGGGATGCTATAGAGTTCGTCAAACAATGCGAGGAATGTCAACATTTCACTATTCCACAACAGAGGGACAAGATGCCGCTAACCCCCATCATCGTAAGGCAACCATTTGAGAAATGGGGGATAGATTTTGTGGGGCCAATTAGTCCAGCGGCACTTCTATCCCAAGCCCGGTACATAATCATGGCCACGGACTATTTCACGAAGTGGGCGGAAGCCAGAGCTTTAAAGAAAGCTAATGCGCGAGCAACTGCAAAATTTGTATATGAGTAAATCATATCAAGGTTCGGCTGCCCATTAGAATTAGTGAGTGATCGCGGCTCACATTTTATCAAATGAGGTGATTAATCATTTACTTGCAGGATTCTTAGTGATCCATCATCACCTTACTACCCACCACAAGCCAATGGTCAAGCAGAAAGTACCAACAAGATCTTGTGTACCATCTTGACAAAAACATTGGAAGCAAGTCAAACAGATTGGGAGGATAAGCTGATAGTAGCTCTTTGGGCCTACCACACATCATATAAGGTAGCGATGGGATACACACCTTTTCGTCTAGCTTATGGTGTGGAAGCAGTTATGCCTATGGAATACCTAGTCCCAAGCTTAAGGATTGCTGTACAGGAGCGTCTAACTGAAAATGCATTAGCTGAAAGGCTAATTGACTCGGAAAAACTAGATGAGACTTGGTTGATAGCATCACATGGGCTCATGGTCAAAAAGTTACACACAGGAAACACTGGTTTGATAAAAACCTTAAGCAAAAAGAATTAAAAATGGGTACCTTGTGCTCATGTATGGTGTGGGAAACGCCAGGAAAAAGAAAATTAAATATCGAGGCGTGGGACCATTTTGAGTATCGAAAATCACACCAGGGATAATTGACGGCATCTAAATGGAGGGCTATGTCAATGGGAGTAAACTGAAAAATATTTTGGACCATTGACCCAAGAGATGCTCTTGCAAGAACACCTCTTAAAACAACAGAAATAGCTTACAAAAGAAAAAATCCAGCAACAAGCGCGAGAGAAAGCTAGGGCTAGTAGGCAAGTCAAAGCTAAAATGCATAAAGGCCTCATACATGTCAACATGGTGTCCGTAACCCTTGTGGATGAAGGGGATCTAAACATTGAGCCAGCACGACTCAAGTTGGGACTCACAATAGCTAAGGGCGTTGCAACAAGTATTGCCATAACCTGATCTCATATGATACTTGGGTAGCCTTAGGAAAACCACACCTTGAACCCACGGATGCTCAAGTTCGTAGTGTGCACCACAAAGACCGAGGGGTATTTAAATGTTAATATTTCCATCAGTAATAATTCCTTGGTCGGGAAGGTGTTTGTGATGCCTGCAGAGCAGGTACAATGGAGGAAGAGATGATCCTAGGACAATCCTAGATCTGGGCCATCAAGTGCAATATCCAATGGGAAGAAAGAACAACATCGTTGAGCATCGGTGGGAAGGTCATGTCCATACCATTATGGAACTCGAAAAATCAAGGGAAACAAATCATTGCAGAGGCAACACCTTGAAAAACAAAATCTGCACCCATTATGCTGAATTTGCCTACACAAAACCCAACATACAAGGGTACACAAAAATGGGTGCTCAAGAATCAACTTAAGGATCAACTAGAGAGGAAGGACACAATGAGTAATGAAAAGAATCAGGGGAAAACACAATTCAAAAGTTGGCCATTGTGCCAACACCTACCAAGTGGCAGAACTCCAAGCACT
Source organism: Cibotium barometz (assembly GCF_041138505.1). Lineage (NCBI taxonomy): Eukaryota > Viridiplantae > Streptophyta > Polypodiopsida > Cyatheales > Cibotiaceae > Cibotium > Cibotium barometz. Next base: position 17,773,513 of record NC_141059.1, read on the forward strand.
TGCAGAGGCCTCATGATATTGTCAGCAATGGGTCCAAAAGGACCTACTGCAAGCACAAGGATACTATCAAGGCAATGCAGTAAGTAATATGGGTACCCAAACCCAAATCAATGGCCAAAACCACAAACGGTTCAAATGTGATGGCTTACAACACCAACTTCCCGATCAAGCCAGCACCACACCTGCTCTTGTGTGGAGGAGAAAGAAAATTCATCCAACTATATTAAGAATGACCAAGGCAACAACAATACCTACTCGGACTACAGAATTGAACAAGACATGTGAAGATAGAAGCAAAGATGTTCCAAAAAGAAGCCATCCACAAACAGACACAACAACAAAACTATTTAGTTGGGTGGAAGGAACAATAAGAAGCTCCCACATAGAACTAAAAAGACTACATCAGCAAATGCCAAGAAGTACCCAGGTGAACCCTTAGTTTTCATGGTAAAGTCAAAGGGACAAGGTAAACAATGCATCATCATATGCATGTGTGCGTGTTTTGAGCACGGAAGATAAAAATTCGATCTTATAAACTTCACGTGAAATAGCAGGAAAAAGGTTCACGTCGTGAACCACCCTACAGTCGTTCACGTCGTGAACCATTATTTGGCTTTTCACGTCGTGAAAAAGTTCGAAGAGTTTCACGCTGTGAAACAGTCAGAACTGCGACAGCCAATCATGCAATGACATGTGGCTTTTCATTAAATGTAGCCACCCTGTCCGACGATTGCGTTATAAAATCAAATTTTCTTCTTCTTTTTCGTCATTTTGCATCATGTGGGAGTCGTGTCTTCATCATCTGCGAGCTACGTTCATTCATCACGCATTTGCATTCAACCACCTACCAAAGCCCTTTGAGGTGGAGCTTAACCTGTTTCTTTTTCTTTTTTCTTTACTTTCCTTTTCTCTCTCTTTTTCTCTATGATGATATCAAATTGATCATGTGAGTACAAACATGTTTTAGAATCAATCTATTGAATGAATGAATGCCTGTTATCTTGTGTTGGATATGAATCCAAGTGTATGCAATCAATACATGTCATTTTTCAATATATGTAAAACTCCATCTTGAACCTGTGCACGCACTGTTATAATTCATGAATGCCGATTCACGTCCCTATAAATTCACGTTTGCACATTCACGACATGCTGTTTCACGTGTGTATTTTTCACGTCATGATGCTTCACATCTGTACATTCACGTCATGATGTTTCACGTCATGCTAATTCATGCCATAGTGATTCACGTCATGATGCTTCACGTCTGCACATTCATGTCATGATGTTTCACGTCATGCTAATTCATGCCATAGTGATTCACGTCATGGTGACTCACGCCATGCAAATTCACATCTACACATTCACGACATACTGTTTCACGTGTGTATATTTCACGTCATGCTAATTCACGCCATAGTGATTCACATCATGGTGACTCACACCACCCAATTTCACGTCATGGTGACTCACACCACCCAGCTTCATGTCTGTACATTCACGTCCTAGTGATTCACGTCATTTTCAAGCCTAGTAACTCATCACTAGAATACTAATACACTACCATTCTCTCATCTAGATTAGAATACTAACACTAAATTACTAACCCAAAAAAAAAAGAAAAAAAAGTAACTTTCCACCAATCATTCGACTGATTGTATATGATGATATAGATGTCAGTCCCCGAATCCGAAGCACGCAAGCAACCATCCACCACACAAGCAAGTAGTGCTACGGGTTCCCCAGCTAGTCGACTACAAGCATCAAGCAAGTTGAAGACCAATTTCTTGGGCCCTTATGCCCAATCATTCCAGGGCAACCTCGTCAGGAAGGAAGTCATCACACCCCATGGGAAGGTGACTCTCCAATGCCATAGCCCAGACCATCTATTAGAAGATGTAGAAGTCAAAGCAAAACTTGACAAAGTAGGCCTCGGCAGAATGGCGGCGGAGGTACTGCCCCGCATAGTCGACACCGACCTCTGTGCGAGTACCTAAAGACATACGACAAGCAAACAAAGAGAGGAAGGATTACAAAGGTTGATGGCACCACAGAACAACTCCTCATCACAGAGGACTTAATCAGAGATGCCTTACAACTCCCAGCTCTGCAGTGAAAGCCCACAAGCACAACATTGACACAATGCCTATAAATGAAATGCTCAAGCGAGATTCTTACAATTCAAATGGAGCAGAATATGACAACATTAGAGATGAGGCTACAGAAAAAGCATGCAGAGCAATGTCCCTCATAATGCAAATAAAGCCTGTAGATAGGTACAACAGAGTGGGCCTAAACAGGATCGCAAAAGCTTATGAGGAAAAGGAGGAGGACTGGCCTTCTATATGCATAAAGAGATGGAAAACTACTTGAAAGCCCATCAATCGAAGATTAGTAATCCTTACCTCCTCACTCAGGTACTTAACCATGTAGCAAAGAGGCCTCTGAAGAAAGAGCCTGAACCAGAGGAGAACATGCACTAGCGCTCATCTCCCCGCGCGACCAACCTAAAGAAGCTACCGGCAAGTTAGAAGAATGGCAGGCAGTATTAATGGAAACACAGGATCTCATCAAGAAAATAAAAAAAGATCGCAAAAAGAAAATAGATAAAAGGATGAGGGGAATACTTGTTGATGTAGCAGCAGCAGAATCACAACAACTGGAAGCGACGGTGGCAACAGAAATCCGCACATACCAAGAGGCCCTTCAAGAAAGATGCGTGGCCCTACTATGTAGGAACCACAGCAACAGCTCACCCCTCCAGCAAGCCCCGCATAGCTTATTTTTAAAGACCTCTTTCCTCTCATTCAAGCCTAGCAGATACACCAACAGAGGCAACTGTGAGGAACAAACACTGAGGAACCCAGCTATGGAGAAACGAGTAGTAGAAGAAGCAACAATCATAGTACAAGAACTGGAGGCTCCCCCAGAGTCAAGTAAGAGACAACAAATGCCAGAACCTTCAAGTCCAATCAAAAGGAAAAAGTTGGAAGAGAAAGAGCAATTGCCCCAGCTAACCTCCTTCCAGGACATGGATTCTCAACAATTCATCCAGGAAACCATGGAAGGCCTAGAAGCGCTCCTTCACACACGATCCACTCAAAGAACTGGAAGCTGAGTCAAGTACAAACTGGGAATAAGAGCAAAAGGTATGGTGTTGCCACCTATTAACGACACACATGTTACATTACAGGAATGCCACCCTCTGGAAGCAGCTGAAAGATGCAAATACACAAGTGCAAAGCGTAAAAGCAAATCTTGAGGCAGCAGAGTCAACTCACAGGGAGGTTATCATGAAGAGCTTAAAGGCTGCAGAGGAACAGGAACAGAGGTACAATTCCTTGAAAAGTAATAACCTCGTCTTAAGCCAGACAATTGTATAAAAGATTAACAAAAAATCTGACTTAAATAAAGCTGGAGCAAGCAAAGGATCAACTTCAAAAAGAGATCACCCACACACAGAACCTCACAACTCTACATGCCCGACAAATCAAGAAGTGCCAAGACAGTGCAAAGGCTAATGAAGATGTGCTTCACCAACAAATAGAGCTCCTAATAACAGCCAACTCAAGGCAAAGCAAGAAAGAGTGCAAAGTCTGCAAACAGGAAAGAGAACAAGCAAACAAAGCACATGCAGAAAAGATTAAGGCCCTTAATGAAACCATCAGTGCAAACCAAGCAGAGGCGCAAAAGAATGAATTGGAGCATCAAGAAGCCATATCACAGCTTACAGTGCAACTACAAGACACTCAAAGATTGGCGGCACAAAGGCTCAATCAGATTACTGAAGCACAACAAAGGGAAGCAACCGCCCGGCAAGCACAAGAAGATGCAACAAGGAGATTTGAAGAGATGGTGGATAATGAAAGAATGATCCGGGAAACGACCATCTCAAATCACCTCGCCCTCCTGCAGGATCTGGCACATCAGCTAGCAGCACAAGAAAGGAGTCTACACCCCCGGAGCCGACAGATGATTTGCGTATCCTACTTGAGCGCGCCTCAGAGTTGGGCCAGCTGCTGCTGCCAGTAACTCCTCGGGCCCCTCCTCACACTCTTACCTTGTTTTTATCTACACTAACACTCTCATTACTTTAGTATGATATAAACTTAGCTGAAGATATAGGCCTAGGTGAATTGACACTAATTAAACAAAATGCTGATAGAGATGCTGACCCAACCATCATCATGGGCATTTTGAGGGGGGGCCTTGTATTAACTAACCCTCAAGACATATTCTTCTACCCCTTGCATCTTATAGTGCTAAACCTTTGTAGTTGGTGTCGCATGCTCCAAAATTCCGAAATCCTGGACAACAGTATTGACAAACTCGACCTGTTTGTTCCAGATGGCATACCAAAGATGCCAGCCAACTAAGAGGTGTTGCAAATACTTATCAATGGGTAATTAGTCATGGGTGGCTGGAAGTGTATAATACTCACCAACATTTGAACCTCTGTGAGTCCACATTATATCACCATGTCGGCATCCTTAAACTCTATACTAATATCCACAAGCATTTAGAAGCTATTCTCTCACCAATGTAAAATATAATTTTGATGCCACTCACATCAACTACCCGGATATTGATAATGAAGAAATTCCTAAAATACAAAACTTTTTCAAAGTTCATAAGCCTAGCCACCCACCCCCTAGCACTGGTCAAGGTCAAGAAGAAGGTCCCTCTTCAGTTTCAAAATCCACTTACCCTGTATATTCTAATATAGCCAGTAAGCATTTCAATCCCTATCCTAGCGTGCCACCTACTAACTCTTCCCAAGCTGATTGTATCTACTCTTCTTTCTCTCCTCCAGAGTTAGATTTTCCCACTAACACTCTCGCCCCCGAGGAGGTATTGTTGGTGAAAAGATGCAGGGGGGAAGAGAGCTTGAGCTCTTGCAAGCACACACACACACTCACAAAACCCTAATAGAGAACACACAAGGTGAGAGGCTGAAAATCTTCTTCTTCTCTACTCAACACTCAACACTCCATATACAAGAATAAGAGTACACACAATATGAAAGGTACTCAACCAATACATACACGGGTTCTCTATAGTGTGAACCCGACTAAATGAGCTGGCGCTATAACTATGCCAGTCTCTAGAATGGCTGTCACACAGCCTGTCATCCAACTGGCCGCATATCACCCAAGATCTCACCAACCATGCCAGTGGTGTAAGTGTGCGGGTCATCAGTGGCCACCGCCTCACTAGACGAGCTCGATATCTCAACACTCCCCCTCGAGCTCAACTCCATCTCATGTACACCAAGCGAAGCTCTGAATCTGCGGAGCTTCTCTGTACCCAATGCTTTGGTGAAGATGTCAGCTACCTGATCCTCTGTGCTGACATAAACAAGGTCAAGGTCTCCTGCCAAGACCTTCTCTCTAACGAAGTGGTAGTGAACCTCTATATGCTTCGTACGAGCATGAAATACTAGGTTCCTAGCCAACTGTATACTGCTAAGGTTGTCACAGAAAATTACAACTTGCCTATCCACTAATAGACCCAAATCTGCAAGTAGCTTTCTCAACCAAGCTACCTCACATGCTACCATAGCAGCTCCTCTGTACTGGGCCTCTGTGCTCGATAGAGCAACCGTAGGCTGCTTCTTGCTGCTCCAAGTCACAGCAGCACTTCCCAAAGAAAACATGAATCCACTGGTAGATCTTCTATATGAGATACTACCAGCCCAATCAGCATCTGTGTACCCATGTACACATATCTCTGTCCCAGTCTCATAGAATAGTCCACAATGCAAAGTAGACTTCACATACCTCAGTATGCGTCTCACTGCATCCAAATGCAGTTTCCGTGGAACCTGCATAAACTGACTCACCAACCCAACAGCATAGCTCAAATCTGGTCTGGTGATCGTCATGTAGATCAAACTTCCTACTATGTGTCTGTACATAGTAGGATCCTCCAAGATCTTTCCTGAATCTGCACTCAACTTGCCATTCTGATCCAATGGCACAGAAATAGGCTTACAGCCTGTCATACCATACTTGGACAACATGTCCAAGCCATACTGTCTCTGCAGTAATCCAATACCATGTGGTGACCTAATCACCTCAATGCCCAAGAAATATCTGAGCTCCCCCAGATCCTTCATCTCGAACTTCTATCTAAGCAAGATCTTTACATCAAAGATCTCTGCATCATGGTCCCCCGTAATGATCAAATCATCTACATAGATGACAACAAGCACAACTCCTCTATCACCATGTCTCACATACAGCGAGAAATCTACATTGGCTACATGAAAGCCAATAGTGACAAGATATTCAGAAATCTTGTCAGACCATGCTCTTGGTGCTTGCTTTAAGCCATACAAGGCTTTCTTCAACCTGCAAACATGTTCGGGGTGACCCACATCCTCATAACCAGGTGGCTGCAACATATACACCTCTTCTTGCAAATCCCCATGCAAGAATGCATTCTTTACATCCATCTAATGTAAAGACCATTGCTTTGACGTCCTCTATCACCATGTCTCACATACAGCGAGAAATCTGCATTGGCTACATGAAAGCCAATAGTGACAAGATATTCAGAAATCTTGTCAGACCATGCTCTTGGTGCTTGCTTTAAGCCATACAAGGCTTTCTTCAACCTGCAAACATGTTCGGGGTGACCCACATCCTCATAACCAGGTGGCTGCAACATATACACCTCTTCTTGCAAATCCCCATGCAAGAATGCATTCTTTACATCCATCTAATGTAAAGACCATTGCTTTGACGCAGCCACTGCTATCACAACTCTCGCCATTGCCATCTTGGCAACTGGGCTGAAAGTTTCCTCATAATCAATCCCATATGTCTGCGCATATCCTTTGGCTACCAATCTAGCCTTGTACCTGTTTATGCTTCCATCACTGTTATGTTTAACTTTGTACACCCACTTGCATCCAATGGCTTTCTTGCCTTCAGGCAATTGCACTAAATCCCAAGTCTCATTTCCATATAGTGCATCCATCTCCTCATCCATAGCTTTCTCCCAACACACATTTCCAACAGCCTCATCAATGCATGTGGGCTCAACAACCTGCACAACCTTTGCCATATATGCATAGTGATGTGCCACATAACTATCATATATAAATCTCTGCACATGGTTCTTCACTCTCCCTGATCTTCGCAGCTTTTCATTCATGGCTTCCATAGCCTTCTTTACACCAGGTGTTCTCATAGCTGGGATCCCAAGCTCCTCATCAAGGCTCATATCTGAACCACTAGACTCTCCATCAACATGAGAATGCCCTGCAGAAATGTCAGGCATACCAAGGGGCTCAACCACTTTCTCTTTTCCTTTACGTGATGTAGTAATCACATTTGCAGGGCTGGTATTATGACGCAGCCTGCCACTCCATGGTCTATCAACAGACCCACTAGATGAGGACTCTCCTAGTCCACTCAAAGACTGTGATTGCTGACCTGCATTCTGTGCAACCACACTTCCACTCACATCAGCCCCAACAGCTTCTTTTTCAGCAGCATACGAGCTGCTCATCTCATCAAAGACAACATCCCTGCTTACCCTCAACTCACGTGTAGCAGGGTTATAACACCTGTATCCCTTTTGCTCAAGGGAATATCCAATAAACATACATTTTTCAGCTTTCAGATCCAGCTTAGTTCTCAGCTCATCTGGCACATGCACATATGCAATGCATCCAAAGACTTTCAGATGAGACAAATCTGGTTTCAGATGAGACAAATCTGGTTTCCTGCCAGTAAACCTCTCCTCTGGAGTTACATCATGTATGGCTGCAGTTGGAGTCCTATTCATGATGTATACTGCTGTAGAAACAACCTCAGCCCAATAGCAATGCGGCCTATTTTTCTCTTCCATCAATGCTCGCGCAATCTCAGCAATGTGCCTATTTTTCCGCTCAGCAACTCCATTTTGCTGCGGAGTGTATCTGCATGTAAACTGTCTCCGAATACCATTCTTCTTCAAAAATTCAGAGAACTCATTGGAGAAGTACTCTCCCCCTCCATCTGACCTTAGGCACTTTACATATTTCCCTGTTTGCTTTTCAACCAAAGCTCTGAAATTCTGAAAGTGAGTGAACACCTCACTCTTCTCCTTCATGAAATATACCCACACTTTCCTCGTGTGGTCATCAATGAAAGTCACATAATACCTGCAGCCTCCCATAGATATGGTCTTTGTAAGACCCCATACATCTGAATGCACAACATCTAGTGCATTTCTGCTCACATATCTGTTACGTGGAAACACATGCTTTGTTTGCTTTCGAAATTGGCATGCTTCACATATTTTCTGCATACCTTCCACTTTAAATTTTGGTAGCCCTATCACAATTCCTTTTGTCTGCATAGACTTCAATCTCTGCACATTTACATGTCCAATCCTTTTATGCCAAATGTTTGTGTCTGCAGCAATTCCTGAACCATTTGCAAACATTGCAGCACTCATTTCAGGCATGTCTACATTCAATGTAAACATTCTGCCCACTCTGTTGCCTTTTGCAACCAGCCAGCACTTGTCTTTGAAATCTTCAACATAACACCCATCAAGGTTAAACCGAACCTGCAAACCCTACTCAATCATCTGGCCAACTGAAACCAGATTCTTTGTTATGTTCGGTACATGAAGTACATCTGCAAGGTACTTCACTTTGCCATCATGCATAGACAATGGCACATCTCCAACGTGGGCAATTGGATGAGCAGTGTCATCCCCTGTTTCCACAAAACCTGGTCTTTCTGGGTTTTTCATCTCCTTGAACCACTCCCCATGACTTGTCATGTGGTTCGAAGCGCCTGAATCCACATACCATACATTATCTTTTTGTGCTGCATCAACATTTTCAGACATGGCATTCACGACATGCTGCATAACAAACAACCTTTCATTATCCTCATTATTTCTGCTTGAGGATGCATAGTTGTTTTGCTGCACTTTCCCATTTTGCATGTCAGCCTGCTTCTTATAACATTCTGCCTGCACATGTCCAGGCTTACCACAATAATAGCATTCACGTGCATCATTATATTGCCTTTGCCAATTTCCACGGCCTCTTTGACTCCCCCCGCCTCTGAATTTGCCTCTTCCACCTGCGTGTTGTTGTTGTTGTTGTTGATTCTGGGACTGTTGTTGCTGCTGCTGGCCATAATTCTGATTACCTGTTCGGCCACCTCCTTGACCGCGTCCACGGCCTCCTCTACCTCGTCCTCTTCCTAAACTCGTGTAGAAGGCCTGTTGCTCTGAACTGTTTTTACTTTGTGAAGACTGTTGGTCTTCACCCAAGTTCTTCTCTTCGATAATCAGCATAGACACCAAATCTGTAAAGTTGGGAATGTTTTCCCGAGTCTGAATGGACGTCTTAAACGCCTTGTATTGTGACCCGAGACCACGTAGACAGACTTCCACCTTGTCATCATCATCTACTGACACACTAATAGATGCAAGGGATGCCACAATACCCTTTATCTTCAACGCATAGTCATTCATCACAGACATGCTCTTTTTCTCCACAGTATGAAGTTCATTATTCAACTGTATCTTACGTGTCTTAGTATTTATTTCATAGAGCTTTACCAAGGTGTCCCACGCCTCCTTGGGGGACTTGGCATCTTGAATGTGCCCAATCATGGTGTCCTGTATACTAATGGATAGCCAATCCATAACCTTCATGGCTCCTTGGTTCCAGTCTTTAAACTCTTTTACATCTGCAGAGCAGTCAGATTTATATCCGGTATCTCCGATGCCTCTTCATGCTCACCTTCTATGTAGTCCCAATACCCTTTTCCCATCAGGAAATTCGTCAACCTGAACCTCCAAGCATGGAAGTTATTCTTATCCAGCTTCTCAGCCACAATCTGTGTTATGCCATCATTAGACATCTTGCCAAACACACAATTTTACCAGAAACTGCACTCTGGTTTATCTGCACAAACTGTTGTATTTTCTGCACAGCGGTACTGTTAGTACTCTCAAATGTCACAACCAGTGACTTCAATGTGCATACATACACCCAATGGCAACTGTAGACCTCTTTGCAGCACCCACAGTGTCTGCACAGTCAATCTGTCTTCCTGCAGTTCTTAAAACAGAGTTCTGCAAAGAATCGATGACTTACCCGCAATGCTCGAAATCGCTTGCTTTCTGAAAAACGGAGGTCCAGACGCGCCCGAAACGCGTTTTCGGCCCGAAAATCTCAGTCCGATAGGGAAGAGTAGTTGAAGCTCTTACCCTCGTACCGCTTCCTGTGGTTCTCTTGCTTGCAGCTCAGCCCTTAGCACGAACCAGGCTCTGATACCATGAAAAGATGCAGGGGGGAAGAGAGCTTGAGCTCTTGCAAGCACACACACACACTCACAAAACCCTAATAGAGAACACACAAGGTGAGAGGCTGAAAATCTTCTTCTTCTCTACTCAACACTCAACACTCCATATACAAGAATAAGAGTATACACAATATGAAAGGTACTCAACCAATACATACACGGGTTCTCTATAGTGTGAACCCGACTAAATGAGCTGGCGCTATAACTATGCCAGTCTCTAGAATGGCTGTCACACAGCCTGTCATCCCACTGGGCCGCATATCACCCAAGATCTCACCAACCATGCCAATGGTGTAAGTGTGGGGCCTATCCCCCAGGCGGGTCATCAGTGGCCACCGCCTCACTAGACGAGCTCGATATCTCAACAATTGGCACCTAACCCATCTCCACCACGGCCACCTCAGGAGGTACGTGATCTCACTCCACATGATAATATTGCGCCTTACACTGAACATGATGTCTTGGATTCTTTGATAGCTGCAAAGTAGGAGGAGTTTATTCGAGCAGGCAATTCACTTTTAAAGCCAAAACTCATGTTCAAAGTACTCATGCAGATTGCTCCATTCGACCCTACCTGCCAGATCATGCCAAAAGCATACTCTGCAGTCACACCAACAAGGCAACATTATGTACCATACCCTCTCCGTGCCCCACGTCCCGACTTAGAAGAATTACTCCCTTTGGTTGGAGAGGGTACATTGTGGGCAAATGTCACAAAATACACACGGCTCGCCAACCCTCATTTAGTTAACTTGCTAGAAATTCACATTGTTACATTCATGATCAGCTACTGTTATAGAAGATGGAGAAAGATACATCCTGTGCACACGAGAGGTGGTTACGCCACCACCATCACTAATGAAGAACAGCCACAACTTACAGATTTTGGAATCCAGCCTACATGGAGGAAGGAGTTTCTCTTAGTTCCAAGATACAGCAAAGTATACATGAGCACAACAATGAGAGTAGATCCATTGTACATGCCTATCAAGAGACGGTGGACGTTGCTGGAATTCCAAGAGGCCAAAAACAGGGACTCCCATAACTTCCCTATCTTCACACCAGCAACATTTGGCCATATTCAAGAACAATGACATCAAATGCTAACATAGATCAGAGCATGGAGAAGGATACCCGATCCGGCCCCCATTGTGGCAAGTCTCAGGTTTATGAAATTGTTGGTGGTATTAATAGACCAACCAAAAGAAACCTATGATGGCTTTGAAGCACAGCAACTGAAGTTCGATATGAATCAAGGTTAACGAGTCAAACACACAAGTGCGGACTTTAAAGAACCACTTGGCAGCAGTAGAGGCCACGCATCGGGATGTTAATGAAAAGTTTGAAGGCCACGAAGGAGCAAGAGACTAGATACAAGGCACTGGAAAGCAATAATGTGGTTCTTAGCCAAACCATTGTTCAGAGAATCAAAGAAAATATGGACCTCAAGGCAAAGTTGGAATAGGCTAAAGAGCAACTCTAGAAGCAGGTTACTCACATCCACGAGCTCACAGCCCTTCATACCTAGCAAGTACAAGAACTCCAGCATAAATCCATGGTCAAAGAAGAGGAATTGTAATAGATCGAACAGTTATCCTCAAACCTGAAAGAAGCAGAAGACAAAGCCACTCACTTACAGCAAGAGAGAGAACAATCAAACAAGGCACATGTAGAGAAAGTGAGAGCAATTAACGACACCATTAGTGCCAGTCAAGTCGAGATACAAAGGATGGTATTAGCACACCAAGAGGCAAATCACGCAGCAATTACAAGACAGTCAGAGGCTCCAAAGAATCATAGAAGCTCAAGAAAGCGAAGCAACAGCTAGGCGTGCCCAAGAGGAAGCAAACTGGAGATTCAAGGAGTTGGATGCTACAAGAATGGTCCGTGAAACTGCAATATCAAACCTCCTTAGCAACAATGACTCTCGTCTACAAGAGTTGGAATGCCAATTGGCGATACACGACCGAAGTCAACGGTCGGAGCCTATAGATGACATGCACCTACTCCTTGAGCGTGCCTCGGAGTTGGGTTAGTTGCCAGTAACTCCTCGGGCCCCTCCTCAAACTCTTACTCTGTTTTGTCTACACTAACCCTCTCCTTACTTCAATACGATATAAATCTATCTGAGGACCTAGGCCTAGGTAAACTAACCCTCATCAGCAGAATACTGAACGCGATGCTGACCCCACCACGATTATTATGGAAATTTTATGGGGGAAAATAGTCTTAACTAATCCACAAGATATCTTCTTTTATCCATTACATCCTATTGTGTTAAACCTTTGTAGTTGGTGTCGGGCATCCCAAAATTCTGAAATTCTGGACAACAGTGTCAAAAAATTAGACCAGTTTGTTCCAGATGACATTCTCGAGACACAGGCCAACTACGAGGTGGTAGCACACAGCTATCAGTGGATTATAAGCCATGGGTGGCTTGAAGTTTACAATACTCACCAACATCTCAACTTATGTGAGTCTACCTTATATCACCCTTTTGGAATTCTAAAACTATACTCTAATGTCTACAAACACTTAGAATCCATGTTAACCAATGTACTCTACAATTTTGATGCCACTCATATTGAATATCCTACCATAAATCCTGAGGATATCCCTGACCTACAAGAGTTTATGAAATCTCACAAGCCTAGCCACCCACCCCCTAGCACAGGTCATGGTCAGGAAGAATCCTCGTCTTCATCTTCAATTTCCACTTACCCTGTATATTCTAATGTCGCTAGTAGTAAACTCCTTAATCCCTATCCTAATGCCCCACCTACTAACACATCTCAGACCGACTGCATATTCTCTATTTTCACTCCTCAGCAGATATATTTTCCCACTAACACTCTCGCCCCTGAGGAGATACTAGCACCTCACCCGTCTCCCCAACGGCAACCTTAGGAGGTACTCTATCCTATTCCCCGAGACAATATTGAAGCTTTCACTGATGATACAATTTTGGAATCATTGTTTGGTGCAGAATATGAGGGCTTCATTCGCACTGGCAATCCTCTGTTAAAGCCCAAGTTGATGTTCAAAGTGCTAATGCAAGTAACACCCTTTGAACCAACTCAAAGGATTCTACCAGAAGCCTACTCCGAGGTCACACCAACAAAACAGCCTTATGTGCCATACCCTCCACGAGCACCTCGCCCAGATTTAGAAGAACTACTTCCCTTGGCTGGAGAGGGTACATTATGGGCTAATGTGGTGCGACACACAAAATTGGCCAATCCCCAATTGGCCGACCTGTTGGAAATCAGGATTGTCACTTTCATGATCATAGCTATTGCTTTCACAGGTGGAGAAAAGCTCAACCCGTACACACAAGAGGTGGCTATGCCACAATTGTCACAGATGAGGCGCAACCCAAACTAGAAGATTTTGGAATACAGCCAAACTGGCAGAAAGAATACTTAAAAATTCAAGAATACAACCAAGTATATATGTGCGTGCCACCAACTCAGCGGGTTGACCCATTGTACATGCCCCTTAAGAGAAAATGGACTCCACTGGAGTTTCAGGAGGCCAAGCAGTGCGACTCCCATGTCTGTTACAATTTCCCAGTCTTCATGCCAGCAACCTTTGTAGACATACGAGAGCAAAGGAAGCAAATGCTTACTTAGATACAAGCATGGCATCGTATCCCGGACCCAGCAATCGTGGCAAAGTGTTCGATTTTTGAAATTGTTGGTGGTCCTGATTGACCAACCCAAAGAGCCCTATGATGGCATGAACTTGAGCACCTACAATTTGACATGAATCAAGGCCCATCTGACCGGGACATGATGCTATATTACCATCGTCTAAGGTGTCTTTCGGCTTACATGCATGTCATGTTCGAAGACGTGGTGGACATAGGGTTCTTGCGCCGCTCACACTCAGCCTTCAGACGCACCCTCGGGAAGCTTCAGTCATGAAGAAATTTCTACCGACATGAGTTCGGTGACTAGGTCTTTAGACCTCGGTAACAGGTTTTGAGGATAGAACCTACATCAGGAAGGGGGGGATGTTAATCCCATTTTGGATTAACAAGTATGCTCCTCCAATTGAGGACATTAATAAGTGTCATGAAACGGCACTATAAAAGTTGTACATTATGAGATATTGGCCAATAGTTAAGTAAGTTTTGGGCGCCCAAGTGTATAAAGGCATTTTCTCATAATGAAAAGACACAATCCCCCTTTGTGCTATTGAGAGCTCTTCTTTGTGTCTTGAGAGAGATTGAGAGAGAGCATTCTAGCATTTGTGCCTCTTTTATGCTTGTATGATTCATGCTTGTGTGGGAGAGTGAGAGAGAGTGATTTCCTTATGCGACAGTGTGAGCGACTCTACGGTGACAGCGTGGAGGTGGAGCTTGGAGGTTTGGAGCTTAAAAAGTGAGCTTGGAGGCCTCAAGAGATTCAAGTTCAAAACATTGGTAAATGCCCTACAACAGTTGTGTTCTATTGCTCATCCTTTAGGTGAATGCATTGAGTTCCCTCTTGGAGGTGTGATAGCCCATAACAACTGGCTATGGAAAGAGTCCAAAAATAGGTTAGGATTGAATAATCCTAATCTTTTCTCTAGTTTATCATTTACTGTTTTTAAAATATCACTAGCCATGCAAAGAGTTGAAAAATATGTTAGGATTGAATAAATCATAATCTTTTCTCTAGTTTATCATTTTAGTCTAGCACACAAGGCAAGAACTCACGAATTGAAAAAATGGACATCATGTATCATCATGCATTTTATTAGTCTGTATGGGAGCACATGTGATCAATCTTCTCTATGGTTGGCCATTTTGAAGTACATCAATAGAGTGATTTTTGTAGCTCCCTCTTTAACAAAGCAATCTAATATATACCTATGGCAAAGAATTGCATGTTTACATATAGTAAAAGTTTTAAACAATGCTAGCATATTGCCTAT
Source organism: Cibotium barometz (assembly GCF_041138505.1). Lineage (NCBI taxonomy): Eukaryota > Viridiplantae > Streptophyta > Polypodiopsida > Cyatheales > Cibotiaceae > Cibotium > Cibotium barometz. The sequence continues at coordinate 17,788,758 of NC_141059.1, forward strand.
ACGTGACTCAATTTTTTCAATGTGGACTTAATCAAATTATCATAATGCCTATACGTGACTCAAATTTTTAAATGTGGATTTAATCAAATTATCATAATGCCAATTTTTTATAATATATTTTATTATAGCAACAAGCTAGACTTCATACATGAGAATTGTTTTATATTATCAGTAAGACACTAATTATGTCAGTTTGCAACTTGCTTCCTAAATGAATGATCATGAGGAAGTTTCCTCCCAATATGCACCCTCAAAAAAATACAAGAAACAATCCTTGTGAATGAGTTGCCTTCTCAAGTAAATCATAAAGGTGGTCATGTTTTCTCATCAAAGAGGAATAGTTCTCATTCCATTTTTCTCTCATCATTTTTCATACTTCTCAATACATCTTAAAAGAGAATTGCAATTTTAAAGGCATGCCCAATATCGTCAGAATTAATTTGTGAGATTAATTTTGGAAAAGTTTCTCATCAAAGAGGAATAGTTCTCATTCCATTTTTCTCTCATCATTTTGCATACCTCTCAATACACCTTAAAAGAGAATTGCAATTTTAAAGGCATGCCCAATATCGTCAGAATTAATTTGTGAGATTAATTTTGGAAAAGTTTCTCATCAAAGAGGAATAGTTCTCATTCCATTTTTCTCTCATCATTTTGCATACCTCTCAATACACCTTAAAAGAGAATTTAAAAAGAGAGGAAGCACTTTTAAAGGCATGCCCAATCATATGCTTTGTACATATGTCAGAATGTATGCATGCATTAATTTATATCATACAAAATCGCATAATGTTTTCATCACGGGCTCCATCAATTAAATAATGGCCTTTGGACTTTACATCAAGGTCAAATGTCCACTTAATAACAAGTTCTAGACCTTCTTATCAACTCCAAAAAGGTATGTTGTACCTTGTGATTCATAATTTGTGCATGCATCCATTATCACCTTAGATCATACATGATTTTGTGCATGCATGCATTACACCTTAAATCAATGTGATTCATAATTTGTGCATGCACGCATCATCACCTTAGATCATACATAGTTGTATTATATGCCTTAGATCATACATGATTTTGTGCATGCATGCATTACACCTTAGATCATATGTGATTCATAATTTGTGCATGCATGCATCATCACCTTAGATCATACATAGTTGTATTATATTTTCAACACTTCTACAAGCGAAGTAGTAGTCTTTTTGCCTTGTGTATTGATGTTTTTAAGTTATGACTTTGAAATTTGCACCCATTCTTAGCTCCACCATTTTAGGAGATTTCGTGCAAGTCTCTACACATAAACTTTTTTAGTACTTTTGTATTTACCTTTTCTCTAGGGGCCTTGGATTATGATATTTTCTAGCATCCATCATCCTCACTCATGAAACATTTTTTATTCAAAAATTTATCGTATAGAGGAGAAATAATTCGTTCTTAAAAGAGGACCCCTCATGATGAATGTACTTTTTTAAAGTCAAATCCTACCTATTTTATATGTCCCCATCCCCATCTACTTTGTAACTATTCACCTTCATAAAAGATGTAAACAACCCCTCACCCCAAATAGTGGGGCCAAACACAAGAACTTCTAAACAAATAATTCTCTTAATGAAGTTTTCAAGCAAATTTACAACTAAAAGGCCAAAACTATTATGGTAATTCTTATCATGGAGGTTAAATCCATAAGACAATTAATATCTTAAGAGACCAGATGTGCAATTCAAACTTAGATTCATCATCAAGGTAAGTATCTCTCATAAATTGCAAGTATTCTAAGGAAGTTTTTAATGCAAGGTTCCTATTTATGTGCTACTTTACCTATCAACTCTAGTACCTTAGAGCTTGGTCATTGACTTTTTGGGCTCATAAGGCCATGTGGTCTCATGCGACATGGTTTACTACTTTTCTTATTTAAGTGCATTTTTTTCATTTAGGTGCGACTTTAGCTCCCAACTCTTGGACCTCAAAGTGCCTTGCACAATGTGAAGATTGCAAAATCCCCATTTTGGGGCATGATGTCTTGTGGTCTCACGAGACACATTTTGCCAATACATGCTTGCCATGCAACCTAGTGACCTACCTCTAATGCGTGCGTGCACACAACATACAAGAAAAGATAGGTTCAACTTAACATAGAGCAAATTCAGAATTGAAGCATCCTTCTCTGAATGTTGCGAGAAGGATATATGAATCCCTCTTCAATCCATAGTGAAAAGGATTCATGGAAGTTTTGGTAAATATATTTCCCAAACATTGACACATACAGAAGCAAACCAATCCAAGCACATGCCCACCAAAGCACTCATGTCAGCAATGCACACACCAATGAACCTCCAAATTCTTGCCACATGCAAGCTTTGTGAAACTCTGCCTTTATAAAATATAGAGATAGAGATATAGACATCCTTATTGGGCAATCTTGAGTAGCGCTTGAGGCATTAAAACTCTATTGTGGAAGAAAGCCGAGTGCAAGCAAAAATTTAAGAGGAGTTTCTTGTGATCCCCCCATTTTATCGAGATTCTTGGCCTATTTCACTATTTTCTCGCCATGTAACATCACCTTCTCACCATCCAATGAACTGGCCGTACAATCATTAGATGCTTCCTCAACTTTTGCATTATCAATTCTCGTCATTGGGAAGCTCAGTAAAAAGGAAGGCCCAAGCAAGAAGAAAACGTGAAGGTTTTCTATTGGAACACAACCCGCGTGAAGGACACATGGCAACGATTCCTTGGTTCCAATGGACCTGGAGTCCCCTCCGGCCACGAGCACGAGGTTTGAATTGTCAGTGAGTCAATATGCGGGAAGTTTGAAGGCTTTTGAAAAGCAGAATAAGAAGACTTTCTGCCCAACCCATCTCACATCTTCCCCCTCGCCAAAGCTCTCCTGCTCCCTATGACAATCTCAGCAGAGGATATGGCGGACTCTGGCCAGCAGCGCCTCAAAGAGCTGGGCTACAAGCAGGAGCTTAAACGTGACCTCTCGTAAGTACGCCAATTCTGAACTCGATTTACTTCAACCTCTCAATTGAACTCTACCCTATGATGCATAACATAATAGCCCTAGTCTAACCCTAACCCTAGAATGAAACACATCATGAGAGAATCTCCTAAACCTAACCCTTACCCTGTTCTGTATAATAGAACAATTCGTGATGCATGCATGCGTGGAGCATTCAGATTTCTTTGATAAAACCCTAACCCTAGCCATAACTGTGCTCATGATGCATGCATGGACCTTTGACCTAATCTTACAGTGCAACAGTTTGAACTTTCCAATACATCGGCATGCCTTTCTAATCCTAATCTTGTAGTGCATGCACGAAAAAAAATTGACATAATCCTAATCCTAATCTTATAGCTAGGGATCTTCTGCATTCTTTTTTGTACAATGAAACAGTTTGTGATGCATGCATGGAGTATCCACATGCCTTTGGCATAACTTTAGCCCTAACCCTTATCTCTATTTCTGTCACATAGGGTGCTGTCTAACTTTGCCTTCTCGTTCTCCATCATATCCATCCTCACTGGAGTCACCACCCTGTACAACACTGGGCTTTCTTATGGAGGCCCAATCTCTATGACGTATGGATGGCTTATTGCTGGTGCCTTTACCATGTTTGTTGCCCTCTCCATGGCTGAGATCTGCTCTGCGTATCCTACTTCCGGAGGTCTCTATTTCTGGAGCTACAGGCTTGCTGGAAAAGAATGGGGACCTTTTGCATCGTGGATAACCGGCTGGTACGGAGCTTTGCATCCTTTGTGAACCTTGTCGTTTAAGTAAAGTTGATCGTAATCTTTTTGCTTTAACTAACTATCTATAAGCCAATCCTAGCTCCATGTTGAAAAACTTTTGAGATTTCGGAGCTCAATGCCATTGTATCCTCAATGCAATTAGACCACAAACTACTTCAATAGAAGAGAAGGCTTGCTAACATAGGGCTATGCTGGGAAGTTAAGAAAACGAAAGACAAGTCTTTATGTAACGCTAGATCCATTGGTGTATAACACCCAGGAGAGATCAAGAATCCTTACCCAAAGAGGCTCAGATGCGTGGAGACAGTAGTGAGTCCATTGAAGTGCTATCAGCAGCATCACCCATCCCTGGCATCTCAACTCAAGACATTGTTGTTGTCATCAGACATGATTGTGGCGACGGTGTGTATTAATTAATACTTGTAGGTCATGGGATTATAGTAAAAGGAAAGCTCTAAAAATAAGGCTGTTTTGAGTCAACTCTTACCAGATTCTGATGAGTGTAGCCCAAAAGCAACAAAACAGAACTTAAAGAAAAAGCAACAACTTTATTTGTTGAAAAAATTACGTTGAGTCCAGAGGGCAGACATTGGACTACCATGGCCCCACCTGCCCCTTGTACATTGCAGATGTCTAGCTGTCTGTTGTGTCGGGATGATGGACATTGAACCACCATGGCTCACCAACTTTGCACACCGCTAATAACAACCAGAGTGGGACTTTGCTTGGCCAATTTGGGCAGATTTTGCACACTTCACAGTTGGATTTATCACAAATTTGTGGAGTGATATATGGGAGAGAATCCAATCCTCTTATGGATCAGGATAGGGTGTTTGCGCTCAACACAGGTGTAGCAGCCATGCATTTGTTTTCTAGGTGCTTGGAAATGCTCTTGCACTATGGTTTTTTTGATGCTTTATGTTGGACACATGACCTGGCATGAGTCTGCAAATGTATAGAAGACAAACTTGTACAAACATGACTACAAGTACCCTTGACAATACTGTAACAGTATTATTAAGGTTACATATGCTGTTTTTTAAAATAGTAATTGTGTTACTAGTGGTATTGCAATTGGATTTTTATCTTTATCATTAGTCTGGTATGTGCAGGTTCAACATAGTGGGCCAGGTGTGTATTTAACAGCACATGAGGTGGAGGTGACGCATTTGGTTGGTTGGTTGGTTGTGTGTGTGTGTGCACGTGCTCACGTGTGCTGGGGTGTGCATGTGTCTGTGTAACCATGATAATTTGGTTTTACCCACTTAAGCACACTTTCATTTTGTTGATTTAAGGAACTGCAAATCGCCGTGCTACATTATTTGTTGCTGAAGTGGCATTGCAGTGGGCTGTGACCACAAGCATTGATTATTCCTTGGCAACTCTTCTACAAATCATCATATTACTTAGCACAGGAGGTGCTAATGGGGGAGGATATATGGCATCCAAGTATGAGGTATTAGGCATTCACGGAGGCATTCTTTTTCTTCATGCAGCTATCAACAGCCTTCCTATCAGCTGGCTTGCCCATCTTGGAACTCTTGCAGCTTTATGGAACATTGTTGGTGAGAATGCAATTCTGTTCACTGCTGTTGTATGGCATGGCCGGACCTGTTCAAATATTTGATGTTCATAATTCATTTTCATATGCGTGCATGTGCTCATGTGCATGATTTGAATCATTTTTTGCCAGGAGTATTTGTTCTGATGATCCTTATACCGACTGTATCTCCAACAAGGGCTACTGCAAAATTTGTTTTCACGTATTTCAACAACGATCATACTTATCATATACATAGCAGTCCATATATCTTCCTTCTAGGTCTTCTAATGAGCCAGTACACAGTCAGTGGATACGACGCCTCTGCTCACATGGTAAAACATTGTGTTGTTTATTGGTGAATTGAAGTATGAGAAGTCTTTGCCTGGAGATTAAATGCAAGTGTAGAGCTGAGATTAAATACAAGCAGAGGGCTGATATTAAGACAAGTGGAGGGCTAGGATAGAATGAAATGTTATCTGATTTCAAGAATCTGTTTTACTTTGGCAGTCGGAAGAAACAAGGTCATCAGACAAAAATGGTCCTTACGGCATCATAAGTTCAGTTACCATTTCAATTGTGGTCGGGTGGGCGTACATTCTGGGTGTCACATTTGCTGTCACTGATTTGAATCATGTGTTGGACACTGCAAATGATGCAAATGGTTATGCCATTGCTCAAATATTTTATGATGCGTTCAAAAATAGATATGGGTCTGGTACTGGAGGTATTGTCTGCCTCGGAATAGTTGCCATTGCCATATTTTTTTGTGGCATGAGTTCGATAACAAGCAATTCACGGTTCGCTCTGAATCTCTGTTCTTTGTACAAGGCAACTACAAAATTGTAGAGTATACATGTTCATAGATACACACGCACACACTAGAATATATCACACGTGAATGTGTGTGTGTGTGTGTGTGTCTGAGAGAGAGAGAGAGAGAGAGAGAATGCAGTTGGTTTGAAACTACTCATTTGTTAACTGTGTGTGCATCGTTTATGTAGGATGGCATATGCTTTTTCCAGAGATGGGGCAATGCCCTTCTCACAAGTCTGGCATGCGGTAAACGCATGGGAGGTTCCATTGAATGCCGTGTGGCTCTCTGCTGCAGTCGCATTTATAATGGCTATGACGGTATGGATTCCAACTTGTCTGCATATAAAGGCTGGCATTCTTATAGAAGTCTCTAATCATGGTGCAATCTTGTGCATTTGCAGTCCCTTGGAAGTTTGGTAGCTTTTCAAGCTATGGTCTCAATTGCCACTATAGGCCTATACATTGCGTATGCATTACCATCATTCTTCCGGATCACCTTAGCTCGGAAGAGGTTTATTCCTGGTCCATTCAATCTGGGTCCCTTTGGCATCATTGTTGGCTGGGTGGCTGTGTTTTGGGTGGTAACAATCAGCGTGCTGTTTTCTTTACCTGTACAATATCCTGTTACGGCAAACAGTTTGAATTACACCCCTGTTGCTGTGGGAGGTGTTGCTGTGCTTGTTATTGGTAGCTGGCTTGTGAGTGCAAGGTTTTGGTTTACAGGCCCGGTGGCCAATGTTGAAAAACTATCAGAAAATGGATCCAATGCTTAGCACATGGAAAAGCAGAGATGGAAAAAGTTAAAAAGCACTCAAATGCTGAAAACAAGGAGATGGAAAATGTGAAAAAGCAATTCAAGTATATATGATTAACAAAACAGATGAATAAATTTGGTTTTGGTGGTTGGGGAGCAAGGTTGTGCAGAAAGTTAGTCACTGCTTTGTCAAATGATTGAACAAGGAGGTGGGTGTGTACATAGGGTTTAGCAAGAAAGCTTAGCATGCACAATATGTGCATGAGTACCATTTTTAATGCAGAAGGCTCACATGGATCTATGCAGAGGGCTTTTACGTGTCTCAACATGCCTGCCGAGGTAACAAAAGCACTTGGCAAATGTTTCTTTTTGTATTGTAAGTCAATATGGTAGTGAACTATCAAGTTGTTCGAAATATAGATGTATGTAATGTGGGCTGATCCCATGTCATTGAAAAGAGTAGGAATAATACCGAAAAGTCGAATTTACTTTCGCTCCAAGACGAGCAATAACATTCATCATTCTAAGAAAGGCGTGCAAGTTTCAGCTCTCTGTGTCTCCCTCTCTCCCCTAGTGTGTGTGTGTGCGATCATACGTTTTGTGTGTGTGTGTTAGAGAGAGAGAGAGTGAGTGAGTGATGCTGTGATGCAAGTTCTCTCTCTCTCTCTCTCGCAATGTGTCTTTGTGCACGTGCGCATGCTTGCAATCATTCATGCGTGCGTGTGTTCCTTGATACTATATAGACATATTGTAGAATAGTATAAAGACAGCTATGTTGTGGCGAAATAGTACTCTTTGTATACGTTTTTGAGTTGCAATGTGTTTTGTTCATTTCTGAAATAGTTGACCACCCCCTTGGATACAAATGTGGCAATTTTCCAAGGTAGTTTTTCCATTTGATCAAGTACTCTCTTATCATTCTAATGTAGAGAAAGCTTCTCACAAAATTCTTTTAAGTTTCAGTCTGGAAATTACCTAGTGTTTCAATAATAAGATCTTCATCAATAGAGTGGGGGGGATCAAGAACACGTTTCCTTTACGAGACATGAAATACATAATGCACTTTCACATGAGGTGGTGACCATTTGTTCACCTATTTTTAAGAACTAGATAGGGGCTAGTTGCAAGAGCTTTCTACACTTCTCCAATGGAAAAGTGTTCTTTTTAGTTCTCACTCAGAAAAAAACCATGTCTCCCTTTCAAAACTCTCTTACACTTCTCTTTGAATATGTATAGAACATTTGAATATCTTGAGCAACCTTCAAACATTTTCTAGTTTGCCTAATTTGGTTGCTCGTGTTTTCTAGCACTTCCTTGAAACATCAATCCTTCTTGTAGGATCAACCAAGTAAGAGGTGCTATGAATTTCTTACCATATGGTGCTATACATTTCTCACCATATAAGTGCAGCCTCCTTTATTTTTTCTTCTTTCTTTTGGTGAATGGCCTTCAAAGCATTTGTAGTTAAAGGGCCATGATAGCATCTAAATTTCTACCATTGAAGAATCCTTTTATCTCGACATTGTCAAGTGTTTTAATGCATGCATGTCCTTGAGGTGTGAGTTTGCACGTTGGGAATGGTTCCATTCCTTTTGTACTTTAGCTTATGCTTTTTGGTTCTTTGTGAGGTACATGAGAACCATGTCCTAACTTTTATATCTTTATCTTTGAGCTTTTCATTGAATCATTGTTCGCACCTTAGCTTTTCAACTATTACGTAGATGACACGCAGTCTAGCTTCTCCTAATCATTCAAGCTCAAACAAATAATCAGTCATCAGGGGGACGTTTTATGTCAATCTTTTAGCAATTCTTAAGCTTGGTGCTAAGAATTTCTTAGGCATGACATCATTTGTTCTATATGTCAAGTTGAAAGGTGTAGTGTGGATGGCCACCTTGTAGAGGAAATTCTCTAAGCCTAAGCCTAGAGAGTAGCTAGTAACTTCTATTTCCAATCATTGCACAAGTCTTCAAGTATCTTGGTCAAGATAGCATAGATAATCTTATTAGTGCTTTTAGCCTGACCATTTGCTTGGGGATAATAGGGTGAGAATTTGTAGTCTACTATCATGACTTCACTCAATAGGAACTTGATTACATCATTAATGAAATGAGTCCCTCTGTCACTTATGAGTTTGAGTGGACACATCTAAATCTAGACTATCTGGCTTATGTGCATGTACCAACACAACATTGACATAAGCTTGAAGCAAAGGCTTTGAAATGTATTTTCGTGGGGTATAGTAGTGAAAGCAAAGGATATCAGTTGTATGTTCCGTCTAGCCAAAAGTTGATTGTATCTGGAGATGTTGTCTTTGATGAATTTGCATCTCAACCCATGCTTTCCTGTCGGCTATAACCATCCATGATGCTCCGGATGTATTTGATACATTGCTGCCTTTGTTTGGTACTGGTGTTGACTCTTCTAAGCCTGCCTTGGTTCCGGCCACCTACTGCTGCAGCTCATTAGAATATTCAACAGTTCAAAAATATCCCTATTGCTCCGGAGTAGTAACCCTTTAATTCGGGTGCCTTGGGTGATGCATTAATTGAAGAGGATGTAGTTATTCATGATTCTTAGGAGATTTCGTGCTGGCTTCAGGATACTTTGCATGATAGCAAGCTTCTTGAACCTTTGCTAGCAAGGACACGAGTTACCTCTAGACATGCATCTCATTTTTGTCGACAGATCCCTTGTCGCTACTGCACTAAATGAGGAACCGATTTCTCACTTTGATGCTTTGGAGGATGACGATTGGGTTTCAACCATAAGTTTAGTATTGGATTCCATTTCCAGAAATGATACATGGGAGTTACGTGATATGCCTGGCCGGCAAATGTGCTATAGGCACCAAGTGGGTGTTTTAAGTTGAAACATAAGCTTGATGGCTTAGTTGATCGGTATAAGGCCCGATGAGTCACCAAGGGCTATGCCTAGAGGGAAGGCATTGACTCTGATGAGACCTTTGCACCTACATCACGTATGACTACCATTCAGACTCTAGTTGCATTGGTTGCTCACATAAAGGTTGGAATGTGCATCAATTGGATGTCAAAACTACATTTCTGAATGGTGATTTGCAAGAAGAGGTGTATGTCACACAAGCTCCTGGTTTTGTTTAGCAGGGTGTAGAGAATCAGGTATGTAGATTTCTCAAAGCACGATATGGCCTTAAACACGCTCCTCATGCTTGGTATCAGAAGATACATACATGCTTACTCTCTTGTCTATTTCAGAATAGCCCCATTGAAAGCATCCTTTATATCCACACGGAAAGCGATCATCTCCTTATCCTCAATCTTTATGTAGTTGATCCCGCATGATAGGCCCTGACGAGCGGCACATTACAGCTTTCATTATTGACCTATAAAATACATTTGACTTTTTCGGCTTCTGCATTATTATTTGGGTATCTAGTTTGTTCCGAGACTGAGGGGGGAATCATGTTATCTCAACGAAGATACATTTAACAACTCTTGAAACACTTTCAAATGACAGATTGCAAGCCTATTTCTACTCTTGTAGAACTTGGTCTCCGTCTATTAATTAAGGATTCTTCTGAGCCTTTGATGTAGCCACCTATCAGCAAGTTGTCGGGTGCCTTATATATATGTGCAACACCCGGCTAGATGTTCAGTACTATGTAGTGTCACAATTGAGTAGGTTTATGCATTGTCTTGGCACTTGGGCATTGGCAGTGAAACATGTATGCCGCTACCTTCAAGGCACTCAGCACTATGCATTGTTTTATAGCAATGCATCTTCTTATGCTTGTCTTCCTACACAGACAATGACTGGGTAGGATGTTCCAACAACAGAGTGTTAACATGTATGCCACTACCTTCAAGGCACTCAGCACTATGCATTGTTTTATAGCAATGCATCTTCTTATGCTTGTCTTCCTACACAGACAATGACTGGTGGGTAGGAAGTTCCAACAACAGAGTGTTAACATGTATGCCGCTACCTTCAAGGCACTCAGCACTATGCATTGTTTTATAGCAATGCATCTTCTTATGCTTGTCTTCCTACACAGACAATGACTGGGTAGGATGTTCCAACAACAAAGTGTTAACCAGTACTACTTCCTTCTTGGCAACTCATGCATCTCATGGCTCAACAAGAAGCAGCTGATAGTAGCCACATCCAGCTGTGAAGCTGAATACAGGGCAACATTCACAGCTCATGGCTCAACAAGAAGCAACCGATAGTAGCCACATCCAGCTCTGAAGCTGAATACAGGGTAGCATTCACAACTACTATGGAATGTGTCTGGCTTCATCATCTTTTGTGGCTGATCTTGGTATCGGATAGCAATCTGCTACCATCCTTTACACCGACAGTCAGAGCGCATTAGCAATTACGTGGAATCTCGTATTCCATACACGAACAAAGCACATTGAGGTGCATTATCACACACTAGGTTAGAGAATGGCTCCATGTTGGAGAGAGAGCCTTGACCTACATGATGCTGACACAGGCCAATGTGGTGGATGGCTTTACCAAGCCCCTTTCTAGGGGGGATTTGAAATTTTTCGACAAGCTTTGAACTTATTACCTCTACCAGGGTAGCTACACCCTATATCAGTTCATGCCATTCGCCTTCTACCTTCAGGAAGTTCAAGTGCAAATAGAGCTGATCAAACAGGTACTTTTACCCTGTGTTAGCAGGGTTTTTTTTCTCATGAGAACACACCCTTAGTGTGTTACCAGCCACGTCAACCCTCTAAGGACTACTAGTATGTTGTACTCCGCATGCTCATGATCCAATTGAGTAAGCTATCATGATCGTCTCTCTTGCACTCTAAGCTTGTGTGTGTGTTTTGTCTATGAGTCTCTGCAAAGCATCTACTTTCACATCCAACAGCTCTCCTACATCAACAAATTCCACAAGGTTAAATGCATGTAACTAATACACATCATAGACACAAGATTGTAGAGATATGCAAAACAAACTTACAAAGCACTCATGGAGGACTCGTAGCCTCCACTACCAATGTGCGATGAGCCTACAATCTCCATATGGGACTAATTATCTATCAAGTGTGGTCCTATACTTTGCCTGGATCATGTGCCACTCCTCATTTAGCCAAATAGGTTTTGGCTTCCCCTCCCTCAAAGCATTCCTTACCTTAAATCTGTACGATGCCATGGTTTTAAACATGACATGGTTGATCCATTGATTAGTCACTACTTTGCCTACAAGAGTGTACTCACTCTTAATTTGCAAGATAATGAAGTTCTTTTTGTCTTGCTCTCTAAGGCTTCCCACTTCTTCATCATCTCATGCATAAACAAGGCGAAAATTGAATCTTGGAGTTGGATATGAGCTTTCACCTCCTTCCCTGTCTCATCCTACACCACTGCTCCATTATACACACAGAAAATTTCTTTGTTGATGCTATGAAAGGAGTGTAAAGACTCCTGTGTGCATGGTGTACTATGAGATGGGTGGGTGTGCTGATGTGTAGGGTTGATCCACTGTGCCACCACTCCCACCAAAACAACCACCCCCACTACTACCATGTCTACGTGTAGATGAGCAAGGAGTAGGTGGGGTGCATGCCAGTGTATGCGAGGGAGTGGGAATCAGTGTGACTGTAGTGAGGGATGGGAGGTCCCAACCCCCCAAAGTAATTCATTGCCATGGCTCTTTGCTCGGGGGGTTGTTTGTGACGAATTGGTAAAATTGCTTAGGGCTCATGACTTATGGTCTAGGCATGAAAGAAAACTTTGGAGAAGGCTGGGTGGAGGTGTTGTAGGCATTTTTAAGGGGTTGTAACCTTCTGGCGTTTCAACCACAATTCTACACACACCTACATAAAGTTAATCTTGGTCAAATGCATGTGTGCATAATGCTTGACACATGCATGGTAAAACTTATGCATGGCACGCCTATGTGTATGCATAGGCTTGCCTATGTATAGTCAATGCTAGGCCAAG
>NC_141059.1:17804069-17939069 GCF_041138505.1 Cibotium barometz
CAGCTTCCATGGAAGAAGTCATAATTCCAATCCCTCTTCAAACGTATAGCAAGTCATCACAACCAAATGATGACTTAGTTGGTCTTTGGTGTGCTGAGCTACTGACCTTCGAAACCTAAAAGAAAGGAAATTTTAATCATTTTGTATATATGGCCTTAACAAATGCTTCTCTAATTTAACTCACCACTTGTTCTCAACTAGCACGCCGAGTTCTTCTAGCACACTATTGAATTCTTTATCGCTAAGCTCCTCTTGGTCTAATGAAGTTAGCAACAACTCCTTGGCAACACACATCTGCACCTTCCTAGTCTAATGAAGTTAGCAACAACTCCTTGGCAACACACATCTGCACCTTCCTTGGACCAGCACGTGCATCTACTTTAATTACTCTTTGAACCATTGCTTGTCTTATCAGGCATGACATAATACACGTAGCATGCACAAGATGCCTTGCAAGTAGTTGGCTTTTTGCAATAGTGACAATTGAGCTTTCCATCATTAATGGTTAGGACACCAACTTCACAAGTTTTCTTTATGCACCCCTTGAAACCAATGTCATTAGGGAAGCCATTGTTCAAATACCAAGGGCATGTGGTGTGTAAACAATACATTTCACCAATGCAATGGCTTATCCTACACACCCCTGGAAATTTGACATTCGATGTAGTTGCCTTTGTCCACATGTGGCCATCGTACTTATGATCCATGCCTGCTCTAGAACCCATGGTGGTAGGAAACTCAAATATTACATCCCTATGATAGAATCTAGGAAGCTCATTCACCTTAAACACCCATGGTATACATCCCACTAGCTTTGTCAAAGTGTTCTCCTTCCTCATGTTCAATAAGAACTCTACAGTGCTTTTTGATTTTAAGGGTGAAAGTACTTCATGGTTGGGTAACTGGGTGTATAGAGGCACTACACCTAATACATATGTCTTCTGTAGCACATTATCATTAGAATTTGATTTTAAGTGTGAAAGTACTTCATGGTTGGGTAACTGGATGTATAGAGGCACTACACCTAATACATATGTCTTCTGTAGCACATTATCATTAGAATTTGTTGAGCTTTCAATATTCACATAATTAGATACCAATTGATGAATTGGATTTTGAGTTTACACATACCTCATATGTAAGAGATATCGGGTCATCGAGAAGGTAGAGCTCCTTGCCTTCTATATCTTGTTGAACTTTCAATATTCACATAATTAGATACCAATTGATGAATTGGATTTTGAGTTTATACATACCTCATATGTAAGAGATATCGGGTCATCAAGAAGGTAGAGCTCCTTGCCTTCTATATCTTGAAGTGGAACAAGGGAAACATGTGTCTTTTTATCTGTTGTGATTGTGATCGCCTCTAAACTCTTGAATTGTAACGGTGAACATTTTCGAATAAGAAATTCTTTGTTCACAAAGCCTTTGCCATTGCTCAAAGGCACCCTCATCTCACATGTATCATTGTTGGGGAAAATAAGCAAAGCCTCCATAATAGAGATAGAGAGAGAGAGAGATGTGTGTGTGAGAGAGAGATAGAGAGGGATGTGTGCATGTGTGAGAGAAAGAAAGAGAGAGAGACAATCACTAGTTAGGAGGTCCTAAATAAATAATTACCAAATATCATTTACGTTACCGTTTGTATTAGGGTTAGTGTTAGTGTTAGTGTTAACCATTTCAACTTCAGTGTTAAAAAAGCAAAAATTTTATTTTTACCAAAAAAATATTTTTTAAATTTTTATTATTGTTTTTATTTTATGATCTTGTCGTTCCTCTTCTCTATCACACACACACACACACACACACACACACACACACACACACACACACACACACACACACACCTCAATCAACACAAACTCAGAAAACTCAAACATTATTATAACATCTGTATTTCATGTAGATCTATGCCTCTTTGATACTACTACTATTATTCTCACCCCTTTTATCCAATACTAAAGTTCAGATCTTGGTGTAGAGTAATCCAGAACTCCATCATATTGGATGACATGACTTCTTATATCTTGCTATTTTAGATAACCTTCTATCAACACTTGCCATACTAGAAATCATTTAGGCTAGTATAGCATATCTTAAGCTTCATGAAAGTACTAAGCATCTTAACTTTAGACTAAGAATCTTAACTTTAGATAATTCGATCACCACATCTTATTAAGTATAGATGTTGTATAACTATCAATATGTAAGCGGTTTTGCCACATTCTATCATACACATGCTTCTTATACAACAAGAAAGACTAATCCTGTTTGATGCAATAACATTAACTCATATATGTGCAATGATTGGATTAGACAAAAATGGTATTCTTACTTTTAATCCAAATGATCATGACTAGACGATTGGAACCATACATGAGCTACTAAACATCCACATTATGTTAAGTTAATCTAAGAGGTTAGTTAAACCTAGAGAAATCCACTTTAGATAAATCCTTGCAAGAACTTAAACATTAATTCTCGACAATAAAACTAGAGTCTATACTTAATCTCTATTAAACAAGGCTAAAGGTTAGAGGAGTCCTAGCATGAAGCTTGAACATATGATTATAAGATAAATAAGGTTATCCACTTAATTATTGATCTAGCTTTAAGCTTGAACATATGAATGATTGATCTAGCATTAAGCTTGAACCTATGATTATAAGATAAAAAAGGTTGGCCCCTTAATCTTGATTAAATAAGATTAACAAGTGGGATTACTTTTGAGTTAAAAACCTTTTTCAAGCATGAGATTTACTGATTCTTATGGATCTAAGCAATTTGATCTAAACATGGGATTAGGAAAAGTAACACTTTGTAAATATGCTACCATTTGCTTACAAGAACTTAGAAATAATTAAGCCTCATGAATCTGCATAACTACAAGAAACCAATGATGATTAAAGTGAAGCTTAATCACTTATCACTTGATTACTTTATCCATAGAACTTAATCCTTGATTAGAAAATGATTAGACAAAATAATTACTCTTCGAAAACGCTTCATCACCTTAGCAGTTGTTCGAAAACTCTTCATCACCTTAGCAGTTGTTTCGAGAGCCTCAAGAATGATCAAATAGAATCGCTATGAATGCTTTACACTCTCAAACAGACAACCAAACCACTCCATAGCTTTGAGCACTTAATGCAAGCAAGACAAAGAAATAAATTTTTAGATTTTGTGAAATAAAAACCCACTTTGCAAGGATTTCATTGCCTCACATAATCCCTTCAAGATTCACTTAAATCATGCTTAATCAAAGGTCTCTGGTAGTGTAGTGGTGGATGAACCCAGAGGAAGCGCATTGGTAGAGCTTGCATGCTGGGTCTCAAAAACTTTGGTGGCGATGTGGAATATGACTACCACGTCATATTGCTGAGCATCGCCAATATGACGTGGCCGATGACACGTGGCTGGAGAAGATAATTCGCAATTGCTGATTGGGTGTCTTCGATCTCATCAATGTCTGCGCTCTGCACGATTTTGTCGGCGGCGGCGGGCAACATGTGATGTGGCGGGCGGGCAACACTCAACACTCAAGCGGGCGGGCAACACTCGGGAAAGCGGGCAACACACAATTCTGCTGGCCGACGGGCCGTTCTGTTGGCAGCGGGCAACATGTGATGTGGCCACAAAGTTCCATGTCATATTGCTGAGCATCAACAATATGATGTGGCACTTTGTGGCCACGTCACGTGCTATAAACGGCGTAGGAGTTGGCTTTCTCGTTTTGCGGACTCGCAGCATTCCATCATCTTTCACTACTCTCTCTCTAACTCTCTGTCTCTCTCTGTCTAGGATACTCCTTGTCATCAAAATTGAGGCTACCTCTATCTTCTTCAAAAATTGGACTAATGCATGGTTGCCGAAGACCCTAAACATTCTTCCAACACTCATAGACTAGAACTCGATACACCATTGTAGATGGCATGGAGATAGCCTCCCTCTATTTACATGCTGAAGGAAGAACCACCGGTATCCCAAGCCAAAGAGAGTCGTGAGAAGCTATGAAACCATCATATCACCATGAATATGGCCCAAGATTTGGAGGAAGAAAATTTGGAAGTTAGGCCAGTCAAATATGGCTAGGGATGACAGAGAGCGAAATTGGATAGAAACTAGCTTAGTTGATACTAGAGCTAATATTATATCTCATGAAACTTGGTGTTCTCTGGGTCAACCCTCACTAACTAAAACTAAGGAAGTCCACTTAAGAATACCTAAATGTACCACCAAAGAAACGGCCCGCTTGCTTGGTCGTCTCAAGGCCCAAGTAAGTCACCCCAATCCATCAAACGCCTCTCTAGGTTAGGTGGTAGTTGCATCACTAGTTCCCCTGAACAACAAATGATAACTAACTCTACTAACACCTTAATAGCTAACTCTACTAACCCATTAGAAGAAGCTTGCTAACTGCCACCACACCCCAAAACCTCCAACAAGTGTTATATCATCACAAGCAGGTCAAAAGTGGTGTATCTGTTATCTTCTTCTTGTCCTTGGTAAGGACAAGTACAGCTATGGGGATCTGTTAGGAATTCAAATGCTACCACATTACCCTCGTAGTACCCTTGTGCTTGAAGTATGCACTTACCCACCCCTAAGAACCCAAAGCCACAATCACATACTTGGTGGGTCAAGGAAGAATTGCTACAAGCATAAGGGTACTATAAGGGTACATAGCTATGGCTCTCCAAAGAAACATCCAAGTCTTCTCTTACGTACATAAGAGAAGGCAAACCCATTGTAGTAAAGAGATGGTGGGTACCAGAGGCATTTTCTTGTAGATCCATGTTGCATTCTTATCCTTCACATACAGTAGACATTTAGGAAGAGTTGTTGCTCAGGTTGAGAAGGCCTTGGCTGCAGGGCTAGTTTATTACTCTTGAGTATTCTTTTTTCTATTAATGCATATTCTTTTGGTGTATATTCTTCATCAACTACTTCTATGTCAAGATGTGGTTGTTTACCTCATGTTTCTATAGAGGCAAAGATGCCCATAATGTCATAGATTCACCCGCACATAATCTCTGCGGGGATGACCTTTCCCACATGCAGACTATGTTTATCAACTACGTATCAATTAGCTACTATGCAAACAAAGAGCGAATGTAACCACGTCGTTTCGGGTGTAGTTCCCTCAAGAGGCATTGTTTCCGGATTTAACGGCTAGTGGTGATTTACCTTGCATGAGAAGGGCATCCCAACATTATCATCCTCCTAATTTAACAAAAAAATTGCGCCTCATGTGAAGGCCCTCTTGACTAGTTGCATATGATGTAGACGAATAATTGGAGTGGTTAGGTTAGGTTTTGGGTTGGATGTCGAGTGAGGTTGAGGATAATGGCATATATCCAGAAATCTGATATGTACAGCAAGACGCGCCATATATAGGTATGCTTAGAACAAAATATTTCATTCCAATTTGCTTGTACACTAGGTATGCTGATAAGATAACTTATGAATTATCCTATTTATTACCAGGTGGTGGGTTTTGATGAGGGACATAGTTTCTTTCCTCGAGCTTCGTCATCCCCTGTAGATGAGTGGGTGTTGAGTGAGGTTGAGGATAATGGCATATATCCATAAATCTAGATAGAAGAACTTGCCAGAAAAGAGGTCTGGAGTTTGTGCCCAGGTGGTTAGATTATGCCAATGGGACATACCCCCATGACGAGGAGGCCTTGTGGAAAGGTATTATCCATGCCTTGCACCATGTGATATATTACATGCCTTGCTCTATGTTTACCATTTGACGTAATTTTGTGAAGTAGATCTACATCAGCCTAAGCGGTATGGAGTTGAGGGATCCAAGAAACCTATAGGCCATGGCAAGAAATGTGTAACCAGGGCAGGCAGTGGGGAAGCATTGCCTACAAATGTCGAAAAAGATGCAAGTGGGCAAGGCAAAGGTGCCACTAATCTTGGCACCCAAAAAAAGGGTGGCAAGTCAAATGTGGAAAGAATTGGTTCCCAAAAAAGGAAGAAAGTCACAAAGAAAAGAAAGGTTGTAAAGCGAAGATGAGGAGGATGATGATGATTTAGAGGAGGACGATCACACGAAAGATGAGGAGGTGGAGGAGGACAAAGACAATGACAAAAATACTTCAGACAGCCCTCCAAGTAGTAATGGACACTAACCTTATTTTATAGCTATTCAATCGTTTTCTTTAAAGCATGTGTTCAATTGTATAACCATGTTTGGTTTTTTTTTATACAAGTGTTTCGAAATATATCACTAAAGCACATGGCTATTTTGGGAAACATCACTGAAATAGTTGACAACATAATTGGAGAAACATCTCACAATAATGCATAAAAACCCCAACTTGTATTTTGAACATAAGTATTTGTAGTTCCAACAGGGTTCTAATATAAACTTGGCTCCCAGGCATTACAATGGGCTGGCAAAGTTTGTTGGGGGCTTGAACACGTTCGAAAATATAGGAAGCCACCCCTCATATTTGGGAGGATGTTCAATGGTGTGGGTAGATTTTCCCACAAGGTTGCCTATAGACAAGGACACTCTGCTAGTCCCTCACTGGAACATTTGGAATAAAGAGCTAGTTGAGGCTGCATGTGTTCTTGGCAACAATGAGCTCTTAAGAGAGGATGGAACCTTTGTAAGCACTTGCATCGATGATCATTTTGGTGATGTGGTGGAGGCAGCCAGAGCTCTTAAGAGAGAATGGAACCTTTGTAAGCACTTGCATCGATGATCATTTTGGTAATGTGGTGAAGACAGCTAGAGCTCATGATCTTGCTCTACAACGCACTTTATATGTTGAGTTGCAAGAGAGCTACCGTCCCTCTGATGAGATATATTTTGAAGATGTATGAACCACAACTTTCTTCTCTTCTAGTATTGGGAAATTAAAAGAAAACTCTAAATTATTATTCAAACAAACGAGGTGTATGTCATGAGTGTGCAAGTAGTAATGTTGATTGTTGGGGTATTCTTTCGACCTCCAACATATATGAGAGTGAACAGTAAGGATGCATCTGCTACTACGACCTCTGGGTTTACACACTACACTCACCTCCTGAGTGAGTCACTCCACCTAAAAGGAAGGCATGCCACTCATATTAGAGGGACAGATAATCAACCACTATAGGGTGCAGCTGAGCGACCACCCGTTGAGACTGCAAGGTATAGAATAAACACTACGCGTTTTTTATTGGTAATGATTCGATACAATGTAAGACATTGATCTTAAGTTTTTCTTCATTTTGACAAGTGGCTCCTTGGTACTTTCACAATGGAAGGGGAACTCGTACTGGATTGCTTTGCAGGGAGGACTGGTGTCATGGCTAAGGCATGCAAGGAGCTTCGCCGACATTGTATAAGCATAGAAAATGATTGGTTGTGCTATAAACCTAGGTTCCGTGTGTGCAAGGAGAATCCAAGAAAATTATTCAAGCAAGCATGCAACCTCAAATTTCATTGGAGGAACCTTGGTGTGGACAACCTCAATGGTTGCCAGGGCATACTTCATATGTACCACGTGGTGCTACTTCTACATCTCGACAACTTTCTTGCTATTCACCACACCACCAGGAGTAGAAATGATGCCATACCCTTATGGTATACCACATCTTGCCATAACCAACCCATGTCAGGATTCGGGGGAGACCTCCATGACCCAACATAAACCAGCAAGATCATACAACTTCAAGTAGTGCTGGTGTCTCACATGGAATATGAGTCATAGAGATGACCATGTCATTGGTTGCCAAAAACATTTACTGTTGTTTTCCATGGATTTTGTATTCACGTTCTCATGTATGGAAGTGACTTTTATCAATATCTTGCAAAAGTTTGAAATGTGTCAATATCGAGAGAGAGAGAGAGAGAGAGAGAGAGAGAGAGAGAGAGAGAGAGAGAGAGAGAGAGAGAGAGAGAGAGAGAGAGAGAGAGAGAGAGAAATGTCCTATGTGTTACATGTGAAATATCTTGCAAAAGTGTGAAATGTGTTGGTGTGTAAATGCGTCAATATCGAGAGAGAGAGAGAGAGAGAGAGAGAGAGAGAGAGAGAGAGAGAGAGAGAGAGAGAGAGAGAGAGAAATGTCCTAAGTGTTACGATTTTAACCAAGCACACTTATTGGTCTTTTCCATGGAATTTGTGTTCAATGTCTCTTGTATATGGAAGCGACTTTTATCGATATTTTGCAAAGAGAGTCTACATGTGAATTGTGTGTGTGTGTGTGTGTGTGTGTGTGTGTGTGTGTGAGAGAGAGAGAGAGAGAGAGAGAGAGAGAGAGAGAGAGAGAGAGAGAGAGAGTAAAGGAGAGTAGGGAACAAGAGGTACCCATGTGTTATGATTTCAACCACTCATCAGTTTCACAAGACTGCTCGCCCGTAAATTGCTCGCCAAAAAAAGCACCCAGGTCCATACCTCAAAGTAAAGGCATCGGTGTAGAGAACTTGCCCTCCTGCAAATACACATAAAAGGAGAAAACGAGTAAGGAAGAATTAGTAGATAAGAGAGCAATTAAGGCAAAGGAAACATGGGCAAGCCAATCCCCAGGCAACATTACCTTGACTTGAGAGAGGAAGGTAAGAAAATATGATCCTACAAAACAAAAACAGACACACATTAGAAAATCCATGGCAAAGGCAAGAGAAAGAAGCAGAAAGGGTTGGAGAATGAAGGGTATACCTCCCTTGTACCCTCAGACACACACAAGCATAGAAAAATCTTTGCACATGTAAGGGAACTTAATTCTATATCTTTTATGGGCACCAGTATATAGGCGTCAGTATGTGTGCCAATTAATTTATAACAGCACCTATAGCAATGAGTATACAAATGTACATATCAGTGCCTATACCAACGCTTGTCATTTTTCTTGAAAATTAATAATTTGAACCTTTGCCTTTTGGTTTTCCATTCCCAAATTGAAATTTGGTCTTGAATTGGTGACCCAATGAATGTCGTCTTTCCTATATATAAGAGACCCCATTAGCCCCCCAAAAAAATCCTAATAAACGTGTGCACGACCTAAAAATTTGGCGAGTAGCGATAAGGTGGACATGGAGCCACAAAAATTTGGCAACATGGCAGACATGGAGCCAGGAAACAATGACAATGTCGCACTTCAAAACACTGGTGATGTGGAGACACAAAGTGGCAACATGGCTAATATGGAGGCGTCTATCAATCTTGAGGAGAGATGCATGTGCATGTGGACACATTGTAAGTATCAAATCACTCATAAAAAAAGAGTTTGTAACATGTATGGTATATGTCTAATACGTCTACAAAATCTACATTTTCCCTCCCCAGGGGACTCACTCACAATAAAGGGACACGTCACCTGCATACATGAACCTCAAGAAAACCCTATATATGATGCTCATAAGATGATAACACCCCCATATATTTAAGCTTATAAGGATACCTTTAAAAATGACTATATCACCCCCTTCCTTATATGTATGTTTTTTTTCTAGCATTTACACACCCCCTCTCCTTAGATTAAAGTATGTTACTTTGAACCTTATTGAGAGAACACATGACATATCCTTAATGCTCCTATGCCCCTCCCCATCCCCCCTAGGCCTCCTCACCTTAACTTAAATTTAATATTTAGTATTCACCCAATAGAAGGCCTTACCCCTACCTTATAAGCTTATGCCTCATTTCAAAAAACCCCCCTCTTGTACACTCACGTGATATTATAAGTTTTCTAAGAGTGAATCCCCTGGGTTTCACTCCCATGAGGACCCTAGAAACGTTGATGAGCTTGTTGACTACATGGAAATCTAGCATGTTGATAGGACACTACCAGATACTATTTTCAGGATGGGACACCAAACAAGGCAAAATATATACGATGGTACTCCACAGGAACCCATCTAACCACCTCACATGGAGCATTATAAATTATAACCTTCCACCATGGCTAGCAATGATAAAGAAGGGGCACCTCTTGATATCATTGTGATAGTCCTAGGGAAGTACAAAGTAAAGAACATGGATGTATAATTGGCCCCATTAATAGAAGAGCTTTGAACACTTTAGGATGGCATATTCAAGTTCACGATGCATGATTGTCCAGGAGTAACTTGTGAGATATATAATGTTTTGAATGGTTTACTATATCTGGATATAACACATGCCCATTATGTGGACCACGGTTGGATACTCGTTACACTCTATATCACTTCAAAAGAAAGTGTACGAGGATCATGTGCGATATCCCCATGAGGATCACGAATTGTGAGAGGGAAATCTAGGCTGACCACCTCCGTCTTTAAGGACAAGTGACTGGAAGAAATCATGCAGAAATAATGGAAAATTTGCACCCCTAGGGATGAATAGGCTCTCCATTTTCCACAAACTTCCTTATTGGAGTGATCTTCTTATAATTAATCATACACTAGACCCAATGCACATATTCAAGAATATAGCTAATGTGCTTTGGAAAACCATAAGTGGGGCTCAAGAAAGCAAGGTCCAAAGAGATGATCTAAAGGTTGTTGGCCATATGGAAGAATTGTGGCCATAACCATGACCTAACGAGAAGGTGGTGCTACCTAAAGCACCGTGGGTCTTAAGTAAATTGGAGGAAAAATAGGTAAAGAGGACCATTGCAAAGTTTTGCACCCCAACCAGATGTATGCATTGCCTAAAGGGTGCATTTACAAAGGATGACAAGCTTGTTGGCTTAATGATTGGCACAAATTTGTACATTTTGTTCTTGTAATTACAATAAAGGGATGCCTCAATGAATACATATAAGAGCTACCATATACAAGATTAGCACATTGATGCATTAGATCTCCACCAAGGAATAAGGAGAGAGACCTTGGAGTCCGCATGTCTAAACTCCATCGAGGCAATGTACATGGTTGAAAAGTTTCTACCAACAAGCATCTTGACCATTCAAATGCACCCCTTCGTTCATGTTGTGCGACGAGGTTGTAGTTACATAGACTGTCCCATAGTCGTTGTTGGGGATGTTTTTTCTAAAGAGATTCATGAAAACTCTAAAGGGATTTGTCGTCAACAACGAGCTCACTTTTGGAGGGGGTAGTATGGGCTGAAGGATGGCTTGTACAAGAAGTATGGGCTGAAGGATGGCTTGTACAAGAATCTCTTATTTACATAACATAATTTTTCAGTACATCTAACCCAAAGATGCCTTCTCTATGGAGCCGAGGCCATGAAGAAGATGATAGAGTAGTTGGGGAAGTGCCAAAGGGAAATGGGCTCGTAAGGATAATGGAAAACACCTTATGAGAGAAGATCAATCATTTTTTCATCTTGAACTCAAATTATATGGTTGAATGGATTCAAAGATATGAGGGCAAGGCACAACATATAGTTGCCCGAAAAAAAATTTAGAAGGAGTCGAACAACAAGAACCCTAACATACCCTTTGGAGCTTGCACAAATACCCATTGTCCCTTTCAAGTAGATGTCTTGATGTAATAATAACATAAGAAAAACATGATGGTGAGGCTATCACTGAGGAGGAGGAGGAGGAACTTGCAAAAGGTTGTGATTGGCATGTAAGGGATTGATCTCCTTGACTATTGTCTCATTAATAAATAAAAAAGGCTAATTCTTGTTGTGCTTGCACTATCATAAATATGTACTTACACTTTGGTTACACGGGTGTCATCATAAAAGAACAACTTTTGATAGCAGTGTCAAGGCTAACTACATGCAAGAAAGCTGATCAAGTTCAAGTGACTTGAACATAGAAGTTGGCATGCTTGATTATTTTGGAACTAGTCAAAACATCATCAAGGTTGCTTTTAGAAGGTTCAACATGTTTATATTTGATGTAAAGTGGTTCAAGGTAGTAACAAATGGAACAAATGCAACCATACGGAAGGACAAGAGTGGGTTTGTTCAAGTTGACTCCATGAAGTTTTGGACCGACAAGAGGGACACCTTTGTGCTACTAGAACATTGTGAGCAAGTCATCTTTAAAGCAAATCCAAAGGATTCAAGGTGGGTGTTTATAGTCCAAGTTGCTCCTCGGAAAAAATAAAATAAAGGTGAGCAACTAGAAGAAGAACCAAAGAGTTATAATGATGGAGTTGATGTTGTTGTGAAACTCAAGAGCCGAATGATAGAGTTGATGTTGAAATCCAAGAGCCAATTACGTGAACCTAAGCCTAAGGGAAAGGTCATCAAGTTTTAATGGAGAGCCAAGTACATCCAACAAAAAAGGGAAGCACATAGATAACCTTGATCCTACAGAAGAGCAATGGTTCAAAACTCCTTAGGTGAAGGATGCAGAGGCATTTTTTGAAATTGATATTTTTGTTGCGGCACATAGATCTAGCCAAGGATGATAGAATATATAACGATCTATGAGTTTGTAATCATTAAATTTCAATAATTTGTTGGATTAATATCTCTAAGAATTAACACAATATATGTAAAGAGAAGTATTAAGTGGCTACTACAGTGCTACTATAGCTTGCCAAAGGGGAGTACTCCCAAAATTGTGTAATTTTAGCTAGAGTAATAATTAACTGGCCATATACTATAAACACATCCATTAGCCTTGCAATTTTGTAAAAGAAAAAAAAACCTTTAGCATACGTATGCAAGTTTCACCACTATCCCATCATCCGACAAGTTTACACATCTTTTTTTGACAATAATTTAATCCTCCAAAGTATAAGAATAATTAGAATCTAGCGATATTTTTATTTTCTACATTGAAATACACATTTTTAATATCTTAGATGAACTCAAAAGGGCCAAATATGGTAATTTTGACTATAAATATGACCATAATTTAATATTTTTTTAGGTCTATAAAAAGTAAGAATATTTGTTTTTTTCCAGTATACCGGTACATATATTGTCATTGTATGATATGTCTTTTCCCATGGTATACTGATGCCCGTAAATTGTCGCCTATAACTAACCGCACCGGTAACCCATCATTCCCTTGTAGTGCCTCTCTCTAATAATTTCTCTCCTAATTTTGTTTCTTTTTCAATTTCTTTAATTTCCTTCTTTCTTTCCTTGATTTTCTTCTTCCTTATTTCCTTACTTCTCTTCTTATCTCTTAAATGTCTCTCTTATATATTCTCTCTCTCTCTCTCTCTCTCTCTCTCTCTCTCTCTCTCTCTCTCTCTCTCTCTCTCTCTCTCTCTCTCTCTCTCTCTCTCTCTCTCTCTCTCTCTCTCTCTCCATAATCTCTGTTTAGCTCACGTTACGAAAAAGAAAACAAATACACAACTTAAAAAAAACCCTCTCAACTTTCGTTATCTTTTCTCTCCTCTTTATCTCTCTCTTTTCATTAAATACAAGAAAAAACCCATTTATATACTTGTTTTATGTGCGTCCAATCTTTGCATATCTTTTACTCTCTTAACTCTTTCTCTTTCTCTTTCTAACTTTTAAAAATTACCATATTTTTCTATCTCATTCTTTCTCTCCCTATTCTCTCTCTCTCTCTCTCTCTCTCTCTCTCTCTCTCTCTCTCTCTCTCTCTCTCTCTCTCTCTCTCTCTCTCTCTCTCTCTCATAAAACCAACTAAAACCTATGAAATAAGAAATTAAAATTACTTTTCCCACTCACTCTCTCATTTAACCTAAAAACAATATATGTATATGTATAAACTTTATATACATACATACATACATACTTACATAAATACATATATACATACATACATATATATATATAGCTCTCTCTCGGCGTGCTTCACCTAGTCCCAGTGAAGCTCCATTGCCACTCTAGGTCCATGTGCCCTTGTTGTAGATGCACATGCCAACTCTTTATCCCATCACGGCTCTGACACCTCTTTTTATGTCATCCTTAGCCATCTCTACCTCTGCCATTTTGGCACTTTGGTTCCCATATGATCCCTACATAACCATTTTGGTTCACTAGAGTTATGTCATAGTTATAGCTCCACACCACTTATGTCACTAGAGTTATGGCTGGTGAGATTATGGGTGATATGCCACCAATGGTTTCAAGCTATGTGACAACCATTTTGGTTCACTAAAGCTATGTCATAGTTATACTACCACGCAATGTAGTCAGGTTCACACACTAGGGGCCGACCTTTGTATATTTTAGAGGAGAGTATGCATATAAACAATCACTTCTTGGAGTATATTCTCTCTCTAAAATTCTAATCTATCTTTGTAAATTGCATCTTAATTTTTCCTAAAAGAGAATCTATGGTGAATTAGAGTCAATGCTAGTCTTTAAAAAAACTTAGGATTAATTTCAATAAGAATAAAGGTAAATTGCACGGTTTAATTTGGATAAACCTCTATAAGGGACATTATTTTTAGAGAGACCTAGATAATTAATTTTTTTGGTGTAGATCAAATTAAAAAAAATGTCCTAGAGTTTAGATAGAGGAATTCCTATTTACTTTATAAATTAAGGGCATTGGAAGCACATTATCTACCCCAAAATGTGTAAAGCCATACCCTAATTGTTTTAAAAAGGAACGACATAAATAAGACTTCTGTAAAACTAGTTTGACATCAGTAAATTGTGAAGGGAGAAAGTCATATATGCATTAATGTGCATAATTTAAATACATGTTAGTGATAGGCTAAGGTCATAGAATAGAGATTGGAAGGTTAATAACAAATTTAGAGAGGAAATAAGTATTAAAAGTGTTTGAATTAAAGATAGAGAATGTTTAAGAAATATGCTTGTCTGTGCTAGTTATGCATATGTAAATTATGACCAAGGTCATAGAATAGAGATTGGAAGGTTAATAACAAATTTAGAGAAGAAATAAGGATTAAAAGTGTTTGAATTAAAGATAGAGAATGTTTAAGAAATATGCTTGTATGTGCTAGTTATGCATATGTAAATTATGACCAAGGTCATAGAATAGAGATTGGAAGGTTAATAACAAATTTAGAGAAGAAATAAGGATTAAAAGTGTTTGAATTAAAGATAGAGAATGTTTAAGAAATATGCTTGTATGTGCTAGTTATGCATATGTAAATTATGACCAAGGTTAACTTAAAACTTCAAAGTCATTTTTTTAAATCAATTCATAAGCTAGAAAGTAGCATTCTAAGAAAAGGAAATATCTAGGTCTAGATAGAGAGAAGACCCAAGACATAGAGAGAAGACCCTTAAGCTTACAGAAGAATTATCAAGGATAAGCCCTTCATTAGATGAAAAGCCTGAATACAAATTGGGTAAGATAATTGGAGATTTCTAAGTAAAACAAGACTCATAACCTTATGTGCATAAGTGTGCACTAAAGAATTACCAAAAGACTCTTAAAGTTCTCAACATCAAGATGATGAAATCCAAATAAGAGAAAAAAGTAGTTTAGTGCATAAGTGTGCACTAAAGAATGACCATAAGACTTAAAGTTCTCAACATCAAGATGATGAAATCCAAATAAGAGAAAAAAATACTTGAGCTTAGAAAGACCCTCATTGTACATGAAAGATCTCTATCCTAAATAAAATATGGAATAATTACGAGAAGCTAGGAAGGGAAAAATATTGAAAGACCTCGCAAGGATATATACAGGTGGAGGAACTCGACTTGCTTGGAGTTTGAGAGCCGTGATGTCTCGTCTAGCTTTGCAATGATTTACACTATTTTTTAGATATGAATATGATGCATGTTGCCTGAATCCATGTCTTAAAGTTACTGTTTGGGCACACTGTCTTCATGTGATGCATGGATATGTGTTGTTTATGGAAGCATGTCTAGAGTGAAATGGGTACGTTGGTGCCTGGTGGCTAAGTATTCATGTTGATACTAGACATAGAAACTAGTACCTAGAGTGTTCGTGCATTTGGGGATAGGTGGTAACGAATATAAGCAGCTCCTAGGATTATGGCATGTGTGTTGAGGTGGATGTGAGATGTGCGGGCTCCTCCAATCCAACACATTGTTTTAGAAGTGATCGGGCTCAACGGTGCATGCCGTTCTAAGGATCACGACCATAGTGCAAGGAGATATATGTTGATGATGTGACATTGATGTGTTACCTTGTGATATATGTTAGACATTTGGAATTATGCATGGCATGAAGATTTTATGATGGTATATCCTTCTTTTATAAAATAAGTATTTTCAAAGGAGTGCGTGTGAACTTATTTAAGTGTTATGTGTGAGTAAAATTGCAATTTCATTTATGGGTGAGTGAGTTCACATTGGCTCCATAGGTCTAGTGGTAGGGTGAAAGACTAGACCCATGGGTTGGAGCTAAGCCTTGGAGCTAAGCCTTTAAATTTGGTCTAAGTAGAAAAAGGATCACAAACAGTGGAGAAAGTTGGTGGAAAGGTGGACCCAAGTTTGTGGATACTTTCTAAAACAAGACCAATTTTCATTTTAGAGAACAAGAAACTTGGGATGAGTAGTTTAGACCAACAATCATGAATGAGGATAGAGAAATTACCTTCATTCAGAGTTGAGACATCTTATTGAGCCTGAGTGAGTTGCTTGATGTGACTTGCTTGTGAGAATTACGAAGAAAAGATATTCACTTTTCCTTATTTAGAGATTATTCTAGTCAGGCTAATGGGGAGCTCACAGAAGAGTTAATAGCTAAGATATTGTGATATGAGGCCATGAGTGAGTCGCTATACTTTTAGTGTGATTTTCATTACTAGAATACTATATAAACAGAGGGGTAGGGGTCTCATAGTTGGTATTAGAGACAAGCTAGGTCTAGATGTAAGCGTATGATGTTAGACAAGATTTCACCATGTGATATCATGAAACCAAAACTTACAATATTTTATTGGGTTTCTCTAGATTATCTATAGAGGACGATATGATACCCTTTACCTTTGAGCATCTTCTTTCCTCAGCTCAGTGAAGACTGCGAATCACCTTAGCAAGACACTTTGAGAACCTTTATTTTTGGACCATTGTAGATCAGAGACATAGGTGGTCCTCGGGATAGTGGATCATGGTGCTCTACAGCCAAAATGAGAGGTTGGCAGAGAACATTGCTCTCATGAGTGATGATATTCATTTGGATGGATGTCAGGAGAGGGATGGTTCTCCAAGACTGTTGTACAACATGATCGTAGAGTCCATAATTTGATGTATAGAACTCTTGCTCTTTATTCCTCCTCATAGAATTTCCACTACCATCTGAGCCTTTGATTGTGTTTATTAAGGCATGTCTTTCTTTATGTATCACCAAACTCCATGAGAGAAAGATTTGATCATTGATGGGCCTGATGGCCTACTTCATTATAATTAAATAAAACTTTTGGAATAAAGAAATATTGCCTTGTATTTTGTTGTAAATCTTATCTTTTTGAGAAAGAAATAAAACTTTTTAGAATAAAAAAATATTGCCTTGTATTTTGTTGTAAATAAATATTACCTTATCTTTTGTTGTATAGTAAAAATGCAGTATGGCCCAAAACTTCTCTACCTTGGAGCAATAAGCCATCCAAGTTGCATTTGAACATAAGGCCAGTGATAGAGTAATGGCCCCAACCTATTAGCTCAATTATAGAGAATATTACTTTAGGCAACCTTAGCAATCCCTATTCATGTGGCAACATCAATAGAACAAAGATGAAGAGAAATTTATTGTGGGGATAGATATAGACTATCTTATGTGTTATGCCTCAAACTTGAGCTTAGCCATGATTATGGAAAGTTTAAACTTTGTAAGGAATGTAGGATTCGTCGTAGAAGTCTCTTTATGCTGGATGAATACTTAGCTAAGCTTAACCATCTTAGCATGTATCTTACTCAGAGAAAACTTGTAATTATAGGCCAATATCATCGTTTCCAACTTTTGGATCCCAATATTGAGTCTTTTCCCTAGCGATATAATAAACTTTGAAGAAATAAAAAATGTATTTTCTTGTCTTCAAGAAAATACTTCTTGTCTTTAAAATTTATTGTCTTCAAGAACTTTTTTTAATCGGTCTAAGAAATTTTGATACATAAAGAGTCATTTCTTTTAGAAGAAATCGGCGTGTGAATGTCACAAGCACAGGATGTTGTACCTAAAGTAGAGGCATTGGATATCGATGTCAAAGAAGCACTCCATAGATCACAACCATGAGGAGAAAGAAATCTTAGAGAAGAAGTTTTGAATTGGACTGATTTCATGGATGAATACTTGACATAGGGTACAAAAATCATAGCAGCAAGCTGGTCCTTACTCGGCTCAAGATAACCGATATCACCCAAAATAGTTGGAGAAATAATATTGAGTCGAACGATCTGAATCAATATTATCTCACATGGGAAGATATAAAGGCTTTCCTTCAATAAAATCTTTGTCCTCCAAGATTTTGGGAGAAAAAGATAAATGAATTCTTGGAATTATCTTAAGCAAGGAAATCCATTAAATCATACCATCAGTCTTATACAAGTCTTGTCTGCTATGCTCCTACAATGGGTAGATGATAAAACTCTTTTTGTTCAAAGGTTGGATCCTCCACTAAATAAACAAGTGATGAATGCAAATCCCTCATCCATAGGTGAAGCAATAAGAATGGTTGAAGATGTCACACATGCTTTTCCAAAGGAAACACCCTAGCATAAGTCCTTACGGCTCCCTCTCCCAACAAAGAGAACTCCAACCAATTCCGGGCTACCTAAACCAAAAGAGAAGTTGAGGACAAGATTGAAGTCATGGCTTTGAGGCCAGTGGACTGAGAGGATAAGATTCTTACCCCATGATACCATCAGAGTTGTAGTTTCAACTCAGGAAAGGAGTGCAACGTTTTGGGTACTAGCAACCAAGCCACTTGATGATGAGTGATTACCCAAACACACATGTTGTTTTGGATACCAGCAGTAAGCAAGCCACTTGATGAGTGATTATCCAAACACACATGTCGTTATCTTTCCAACTCCATCTGCTTCAAGATCCTGATACTAGAAGCCTATAGCTTTAATGTAAAGTAATCAAGGGACCCCTGCCTTAGAACTATTAGTATACACTCAATGCCTGCCTCTCAGTATGTATCTCACTTTGATGTATAATGTACATTTGTTAGGCCCCCATTATGAGGAGTAGCCATGGTGCGTATGCCTTTCTTTAGTGGGAACCCCGGCTTAGGCACTGATGGGGTCATTATTGTGACCATTGATGATGGTTAGGAGATGGTCAAGGGTATGAGCATTAGCTGGGGTCCGGGGCATCGACGACGGTATGAAGAATATTCCATTAGATACCAGGTCCATCATTAGTGGGCGGTGGTCAGTGGTTGGTGGGCTGCGTTCTTGATACACGGGCAGTGATCGTGTCTATGAAGTTTAACCACCCTCGTTGTATACACGTCTACCACACCACCTACAGTACTATATATGGACATGGTTGCCATGAGCTAAGGTATCCAATGCTTGTGAGTATCCACCCCCTTCTACACTTCGTACACACTCTATCTAAAGTCCGTCTAGATCACCATCTAAGCTCTACTTGAGAGAGCACAGGTGGACAGCGCCATCACTTGTACCTCTTTGGTATAATCAGAATTTTACATTTTCTCCATTGTGTATCTGTTGCATTGTCTATTGTGCTTTGTCTTGCTATCTCTTTCCGTTGTGCCATATTCTTAACTAGAGAAATTAGAGGCGGTAAGGTTCAACCCAGTCAACTGTGTTTAATGCCATTACAATTGCTAACCACCATCAAGAGGAAGAAAAGAGAAGCACTGTCATTGAGCATCAAGGTTAACATCAACAATTTTTTGTAATTTATACCCCATAAAATTACCAAGATAAAAATCTTAAGCTTTTGGTTAACTCAAGAACTTGTTCATTCATTTGTCTTGGATATCCGCTTGTGTAAATTAGCAATCAATCACAATAAGGGTAAACCAATGCAAGTGGAATAGGCTAGCGTGAAGATTATTTTCACACCCCATGAGGCAGATGTGATTCAATTTTCCTTAGATTGAAACTTAATTGAATGTAAGTTCATAATTTTTCTCATTAGACATATATGATCGTACTCTTGGAATGGATTGTCTTACTCACAGAATCAAGATGACATTCATTGTCTCATTGTTGGGGCCGGACAAGTCGGAACACCATATTTGTGGTGGCCACTCGAGCACTTGTAAATGGATTAGTCGGTTAGATAACTGCTAGCCTTAGCCATCATGGGTGTAACACAGCCGTTGGTCAAAGCACGAGAACTTCTTGGTTGTAACTGTGCCTTGATCAGTATAAACATGCAATGGAAATTAGAACAATGGTTGTTGGCTGGTTGATCAACAAAGTTTCTGTTTTGTATATCACCCTTTTTTTCTTTTTCTTTTTGGTAATACATCAATGCTGATTCATTTGTTGTAAAATTGGATTCGTCTCTTGTGACTGTAATTATGCTTTGTCTTCTACTCTTTTCTATGTATTTCTTTTGTGTTACACTGGTGTATGTTGCGTGCATAACCAAAAAAAAACTCAGTGGGTTATTGGGTAGTGGTCTCCCAATAACACTTTGGAGACCACGATGCGTCTTGCTTTTTCTACTCGTTTTGCCTTCTCTGTGTGATTTTCTATGATTTTGACTCTATCATTTTTCAAATGGCCAACAAGAGAGCCCATGTTAGCATGTGAGTATTGCTGTTTAGCGCATCTACACGCTTGGGCACTTCCATTTGATGAATCTAGCTCGAAATAATCACATGATGATGATTATGAGGATTCATCAATAGCCTGGGGTTGGAACTATCAGGGACCCTCCCAGCTCATCCAACATAACTACACTTAGAGGAGAGTTATGAGGATGATGACAAAGAGTCTATAACTCGTCTATCCTCTCCGGACGTCGGGAAGAACCAACCGCCACCACAACACCCACCACCCCCTCCCTTGCCACCCCCTCCTTGATTTCATCACAATACAACATGCTTCCACGACCAGTAGTCACGATGAAGCATCCAAAATTCTCTAGGAAATCCTTGGAGGATGCGGATGCACACATTCTTCTCTTTGACAGTGCTTGGTGTGTGAATGTCCCTGGGCTGATTGAATAGAATCTGAAGAAAGCAACTTTTGTACCAACCTTACAAAAGAGTGTGGCTCTCTGGGTTGCTTAATAAGAGTATGCTCACTTTCCAACCTATGATGTAATCAAGGGTGCCTTTCTCCAGAGATTTCGAGACGATAAGAACTCCGTGCATGTGCTGGATAAGCTATGCCGAATGAAATAGAAAAAGTTGATAGTGGAAGACTATGCAACAAAGTTTTGAAAGCTTCTTCAAAGACTGGATGAGGTCAATCGGCGAGGAGAGATTCTCAATTCCTACTTCATAAAGGGATTGAGTAAGAAGTTAAAAAGGGAAGTTACTGTACGGATCTCACAACTCTAGCTTTGGAGCAGCTGGTTGACTCAGCACTCACAAGGCGAAAAGAGTGTTGGTGACATCTGTCTCAAAGGCAAAAGTAAGAGTGTTGGTGACATCTGTCTCAAAGGCAAAAGTAAGAGCAATGCAAAGAAGTACACTCCGACTCTTCAGATGAGGAGGAGGAAGATTCTGATGTCTCAAATTCAAGTGAGGAATTGGAGGATGAGGAGGAAAGCTATAAGACGCAGTCAAAGAGCAAGAAGGCAGGGAAAGTGGCCAAGGAACTAGCTCTACGGCTATGGCTCAGTTTTCTGGTGAAGGAGCGAAGTTCCCTCAAAAAGTTTGATCAAGCACTTGGTGCACAAGATGTTGGAATCACAGCCATGTGGCCAAGGAATGCAGCTTGAATGTGCTCTGTTGTGCCATTTGCAAGACTACCATGCAAAACACTGATGCTTGTGTAGATACAATGGAAGGAGATCACCTCAGCCAACTGTGGTACAATTGGCCCGAGTTGTGTGGTGGCAGTTCAACTTGCCCCACAGATGGCTCCATAGAGGAACCATACAAAAGGCCCCCGTTCCACCCGAGTAAATTTTGCTCCCAGGGATGTCGTTGGTGCACAGTGCCCCGCTTTGAATTTCACATGTGCCACATGCATCGGGTCATCGGAAGTCTAACTCTGAAATCTGGAAGAAACATAGAGCCGAGGTGGAAGGCGCTCAAGCTTTGATCTCTGGCTTGCCGGTGGCAATGAATGCCATGGAAATTATAGCTCTAGAAGAGGAGCAAGAAGTAGACAGGTCAACCATAGAGGAGGCAGAATCGTCCTCTATGGTGGTGACAAGGTCCATGCAACCCGAGACTCCAGAGGCAGAGAAAGAATCGGCCTCGGATAAGAAAGGGAAGCACAAGGTGGTCACATGGCAGGATCAGCACAAGGTTCGAACACAAGTGTCCAATTGGGTGCAGAAGTAGCAAGCTTGAGAAGGAGGAGCTAGAAAGGCCCGACTGATAATTCAGTAAGAATCTCAGGTCACAATACAATCTGGTGGTCTAATCCAACAAGTCACAAATCAGGGAGGAGAGGTATCAAAGATACGAGACAAAGTAAACCGTCAGGAAAGTGTGGAGGCACCAAGGAAGGAAGAAAGTCTAATCAGGGTAGCGGAGGGAGAAACTCTGCAATATGATCTATGGGAAGTTCTAAAGAAACAGTAGATCCACATGTCAGAGGAGCATCTACTAACCCTAATGCTGCCAAACTTCAGAGAGCAGTTGGTTCGCCAATAATTGATGCCCTAGGAGGAGAGGACTGCTCCATCCTAGGTTTTGGAAACCATGCATGGAGCTACACTAATGCTGCCGAACTTCAAAGAGCAGTTGGTCCACCAACTATTGATGCCCTAGGAGGAGAGGACGAGTCCATCCCAGGTTTTGGAAACCATGCAAATTGACAAAACAGAGTCTAAAAATTCAACTCCACTGAAGGAAGCTCCAATCTATGATGAGGCCATCCTAGTGATTCTTCTCAGGCCAAGATGACTGGCATGGACATAGCAGGGGCGCTATTAGATGGAGGATCAAGAGTCCATATTGTGCCAGATACGACATTCCAAAAATTGGGATTAATTAGCTAGGATCTAGCCTCATTCGCTACTGTAGAATGGTAGATTAACACAGAGTACAGTTGCTCGGATTGATCCGTGGGCTGTTAATGGAAGTATTTGGGTTTACCTTCCAAAATGCAGTGGTGGTGCTCTGGATGGAGGACATGAAAGGTGCCTACCCGATTTTACTAGGCAAACCATGACTCTGGCAGCACGGATCAAGCAGGATTGGGATGCGAATAAGATCACCATCTGGAGAGGTAAAAAGAAGGTCCACCTATATCAGAGGCTAGCCACGTCTCGATTGAAAGTAGTCGAGGCGGTCAACATGTTAGGACTTAATTTGGATGAAGAAGAGGAATACCTCCAACAAAATGCCAATCTGATTAGCTTATTTGAAGTTGATGTAGTCAACTTCATGGAGAAATACCACCCAACCTAGAATCAACAGTATGTGACAAGCGAGAGTCAGCAGAATTTGCTGGGGTAGGTGGAGTCTCTGGATGAGGCCCAAGACTATTTTGAAGGACTGACCAAAGATGATAGTGTACTAGACCTCTAGCAAATCGTTGCGGCGGAGAAGGCTTTTGAAAAGGACTTGAAGAAGTCCAAACGGGTCAAAGAAGATGATCTTATAGAAATGAAGCACAAAATTGGATGATGCATTCCGGGCAAAGATTCGGGGATTACTCACTTCCTTAAAGGATGTCTTTGCATGGAGCTACACCGACATGAAAAAGGGATTGACCCCCGATTTTACCAACATGGGATCAATTTGAAGGAGGATCCAATTCCAATTTTACAAAAAAGATATTAGATGAACCCGAACTATGCAAAAAGGGTGAAGGAGGAGCTAGATAAGCTATTGCATGTCGGATTCATATATTTGATCGATCAGGCAACTTGGGCTGTCCTCGATCGTGATTTTCCCTAAGAAAAATTAGAAGCTCAAGGTTTGTGTGGACTACAAGAAGCTCAATGCTACAACCATTAATAGACCCCTTCCCTCTTCTGTTTCACAAATTCTCTGTTGGATGCAGTAGCCGATCATGAAATGTATTCCTTCCTAGATGGATTCAACGGCTACAATCAGGTCCAAATGGCACCAAAGGATCGCAAGAAGACAACATTCATCACCGAATGGGGTGTCTTCACATCCAATGTGATGACTTTCAGGCTAAAGAATGCTCTGGCTACGTTTCAATGGATGGTTTAGGAAATTTTTTATGAGCATTTTACAAGCTTCATGCAGGTGTTCATAGATTACTTCAGTGTCTTCTCAAGAATTCATGTCAACACCTGATGCATCTAGCATTATGCTTGTCAAAATGCAGAGGTTTCAGACTAAGCCTGAACCCAGCAAAATGTGCATTTGTAGTCTGGAGACCAGAATGCTCCTTGGCAGCATAGTGTCTCAGGAGGGCATTGCGATAGACTCGGCCAAGGTGGATGTGATTTGGAAAGCTTCAATTCCGACAAATATGAAGGAGCTGAGAAGATTTTTGGGGCAAGTCCGATGGCACAGCTAGATGCTCTATCACCTAGCACATGTAGCAGTGCCACTGAACTAGCAGAGCTGAAGCATGCCAACCTCGAGTGGTCAGAGGAATGTGACATCTGATTCAGACGCCTCAAGTTGATGCTGTGCAGGCACCTAATTGGGAATTATCATTCCATGTGTTTATGGGATGCATCGGCGAATGTGGCGATTGGGTGTGTCTTGATGCATAAAATTGACAAGATGTGGTTCCACTCAGTCTACTATGCCCACCACTGGAGATTATCAGATGCGAAGCAGATGCGAAGCAAAACTGCTCCCACCACTCATAGGGAGGCACTCGGGATGATTTACAGCAAGTTCCGCCACCACCTGCTAGTAGGCAACAAATTTACATTCCATGTGGATCACTCTGCATTGCTCTATCTGGTAGATAAGAAGAGTTTGGCAACAAGAAAAATGGCTTAATGGATGATGACCCTACAGGAGTTTGCATTCAGCACAGCGGGGAACTAGCCATACAGTGGAGTGGACTACCTGTCTCTCGACGACTGGAGACTAGTGTGAAGCTCTGATCGACGTGGCTAATGATCTATCGGATGTGGAGCTATTTTGCAGAGCAAGAAAAAGAAGTCGTGCTGATCCCTTCAACGGTACGATGAAATATTGCCATAGGTCTAATAACCTTTCTCGAGACCACAGGAAGCGGCTAGCTATTCGAAGCCAAAATTTACACCTCTCATGAGCAGGAGGCTGTCCTCCGAGAATCCCATCAGCGGGGATCAGCAGTAGTAGTAGCCACTTTTAAGGAGAGGTGATTGGGAGGAAGGTCCTCCCCAAGCTGATCTTTGGTGGGGCCGATGGTACTAGGAGATGCCTACAGATTGGCCAAGCAATGTGATATGTGCCAAAGGTTTGGTCAGCTGGCTGATAGAGATCGGATGCCTCACAATCTGATCCTTCTGCTAGAGTCATTCCAAAAATGGGGACTTGATTTTGTGGGTCCATTTAAGCCGCTAGCCCGCTTTACTGGTAACCAGTACATTCTAGTGGCCACGGACTACAATACCAAGTGGAAGCAAGAGATCTAAAGGACAATACAAACAGTACATTCTAGTGGCCACGGACTACAATACCAAGTGGGCGGAAGTAAGAGATCTTAAGGACAATACAACCAAGTCCACCGCCAAGTTCCTGTATAAGATGATCATCAACAAGTTTGGATGTCTGATTGAGCTGGTCAGTGTGATTAGGGCAAACATTTTGTGAATGATGTCATCCACCAATTGGTCACCCAGCACACTTGATCATCCA
Organism: Cibotium barometz; assembly: GCF_041138505.1. Taxonomy (NCBI): domain Eukaryota; kingdom Viridiplantae; phylum Streptophyta; class Polypodiopsida; order Cyatheales; family Cibotiaceae; genus Cibotium; species Cibotium barometz. Next base: position 17,829,751 of record NC_141059.1, read on the forward strand.
TAAGAAGTCCATCGTCTATTATCTGCAAGCTAATGGTCAAGCACAGTCCATAAACAAAATCCCGCAAGAAGTTGGTGAGAATGAAACTCACACATATTGGGATGAAAAGCTGTATTCGGCATTATGGGCATTCTGCAGCACTACCTATAAGGTCTCTATAGGGATGAGTCCATTCAAACTAGTATATGTTATTGAAGTAATGGTGCCAATGGAGTTCCTAGTACCCAGTCTCTGGATCGCCATAGCAGAAAAATTGAGTACATAGGAATCCCTTCAGCAATGTCTAGATCTACTCATTGAATGAGGAAAGATTCACCAGTTTCTTTGTTACCATAGTGATCCAAAAGAGGAGGAAGAAGTGGATGGACCGACATTCTAGATTTCAACTATTTGAAGAAGAAGACCCGGTCCTCCTGTTCCAGTCACACGGATGGGTCCGTAAAACGAGAAAATTGAAGCTTAGGTGGAGTGGACCATTATGGATAGTAGAAACGTTCTATGATGGAACTTTCCTACTCGAAACACTCACAGGGGAACGGTTCCAGAACCAGTTGTCCACTACCTGCTGGAGGTCGAGAAAATTAATGACGGCATGCTTCAAGAAATCATCTTGGCATATTCTTCTAAAGAATTTATTTTTTTAATACTCATTAATCATGCCAACTTAAGGGCATTGTGGCATTCTTGCACAACACAGCGCACGGAAACTATTTTTAGGTTCTTTCTGAATGTCGTTACTTTCTCACTTTCTTCTACCTTCTTGCATACAGATAACCACCTTGCACCCTGTCCTAACCTTCTTTGTTCTACCTTAAGCTTCACAGCCATCATACTACTCCTGCAACCACACTAATTGCTCGCACTGCACTCCACATTCTCCATCAACACATCATAGGCATAGGTATCATGGTGGTGATGTTAGAGCCCTTCACCAACGTAGCAACAGATGATGCTAAAGATGTGTAGGCATGGCTGGAGAAAACTAGTCTTGTAGAGTTCATGAACATGCCATGGTGTATGAACCCTGCATAGGTAGCCACCTTGGAGCGGACGGTCAGCTAGACCTTCGAGACGAGCGGAGAACCGGCTCCATGGCCATGACCTCACAATCCAAGCAAAAGCTTGTATTGGCCTCCCTCTCCTCTAAGGAAAAGAATCAGTGGGTGTAGATGGAGCCTCTGACCCGCGAACAATGCTGCAGTTCAACGATCAGGTCCGACAGCTCCAACCCAATCGGTGATCGTCTCCAGCCTGGCGGGTCCCTCCAAGCCACCCCAACAAATCAACCTCCCTACAACCAAACACTATGCGGAGTACCTAGTGTGCTAGTTTGAGAGCGAGGATCCATTTGGAACAATGCAAGTGGAAGCTTGGACGCTTTGCCTACAAGAAACAATCACGAGGCTACAATAAGAGAACAGAAATCTCCAACAACAATTGGTGGGATGCCCAGAAGGAGGTGGCAGACACAAAGGAGAAGAGGTTGAAAACAACCACCATATTTATGGACTTCATGGACTCTGTCAAAGATAAAGCACTGAAAGATCAGGCTTGGACGAGCTTCCTCGAGGCTCAACTCAAATCCCGCACTAACCCCTTCTCCAGCACCATACAGATAGATACAAAGAGACGCTGGCCAAGTTGTCTGATACTCTGCAACAACAAGAAGACTTGGTTGCTCAATGCCCATGGGATTCACTCTTAGAAAACTTATGATATCATGTGAGTGTACACAAGAGGCGGGTTTTTTGTAATGAGGCATGAGCTTATAAGGTAGGGGTAAGGCCTTTCCTAGTACTTAGCATCTATTTCTTAGTAGCATGCATGAAGTACTTATGTGCACTCAATAAGGTTCAAAGTAACATACTTTAATCTAAGAAGAGGGGATGTGTAAATGCTAGAGAAAAAACATAGATATAAGGAAGGGGAGTGAAATAGTCATTTTTAAAGGTATCCTTATAAGCTTAAATAGGGGGTGCTATCATCTTATGTGAGCATCATATATAGGGAGTTTTCATGAGGTTCGTGCATGTAGGTGACATCCCCCTTTATTGTGAGTGAATCCCTTGGGGCTCAATGGAACATCCTCATGGACCATCCTCACGAGCCAGTGCAAGCCACCTGCCATCCTCCCTAGGGACGAGGCCGACTTGGCTTGGATAATGATGAGGATGCCCTGTCAGGAGCCCCAAAGCAGAACGCTAATCAAAACACAATGCATTGTACAGAGGGAAACAACAATGACTCTGACCCAATCTGCTCCTCAAAAAAAGGGATCAACTCCTTTAGCCCCAAAGAACGATCTCCTACTGAAAATGGAATAGCTCAAGCAGGAGCTCAATAGATATAAGGAGAAAAACGCAAAGAGGCCTCTCCAAGTCCAAGAGGAGCAAGTCAACATGCAAAACCTAGCCATGGTGTCTAACTCCGAAGCAGCGTCCTCAACACCAGACTTGGCCATGGCACTATTAAAAGAACATAACATGCAGCATCCCTCTAGAGAAGAACTATGATGAGCTGCAAGATCGGATGACTTCCATGTAGTTGGCATACAAAGACAACCACAAACAGGCCCTGCAAGATAGAAATGACATACAAGCTCATATTAATGAGCTGAAGACCAAACTGGCTGACAAGAAGCCTTTGGCTTGGCACGAGGGAAATGCCAAAACACGCATGAAGATATTCAGATGACCATCGCCACCCTGGAAGAGGCCAAGAATGTAACACTCCGTACCAAACTATCAGCCATAATGGAGATCTCCAACCTACAACAAGGGGCGGCCAGGTAAATTAACAACCTCACTCAGATTTTCTACCAAGGGTGTGCCTACATCCAAATCCTCACAGGTGCTGTCATTGCTGCCAATCTACCTAAACCTTGGGCCTAGGCGAATGGACAGCTTTCTGTAGCAACATGCCCTACAATATCAACCTCTCCCAAACCTTGCCTCTACTACGGCCCCTCTGGCTCCAGCCGATCTGAACAATCCAATCCGACTTGCTATGTTGCTGCTACCAATGATGCTGCCAAATAAGATGAGCTGGGTAGAGTGGAGTACTAGAGCTTGCGGAGCCGAGGGATCGGGAGCATCCCCAAGCATGTCCTGGTTAAAATTGCTTGAAAGTGCAATGGTGAGGAGGATCCCAAAGAGTATCCCCACTCTTCCAATCAGTCGTGTCACTGATATGCCTGCCGCAAACAACAGGCTACCAGTGGACCCCATGTCCAGGTGATTTACTCTACCATACTGACAACATCAAGGGAAGACTATGGGTTCGAGTCATTGGATCGGGAAATCAGACCCACCGGGGTGTGCCAAGTGTTGGGGCCAGATAACCAGACAAGCTAGAACATCACAGTCATGGCCAGTTGGGCACTTGTAAACGGATTAGTTGGTTAGATAACTGCTAACCTTAGCCATCATGGGTGTAACACAACCGTTGCTTGGAGCATGGGACCTTATTGGTTGTAACTGCACCTTGAGCAATATAAACACGTAATGGAAATCAGAACAATGGTTGTTGGCTAGTTGATCAGTCAAGTTTCTCCTTTGTACATCAATCTTTTTTTCTTTTCTTTTTTGGGTACTACATCCATGCCGATTCATCACTTGTAATTGTATTCGTCTCTTGTGACTATATTTATGCTGTCTTCTGCTCTTTTTTATGTATTTCTTCTGCATTACACTCGTGTATGTTGCGTGCATAACCAGAGAAAACTCAGTAGGTTATTGGGAAACGCTTTCCTGATTAACAGTCCATAAGGAGACTATTTCATTCATGGATCTTCACAGGAACAAGGTGTAAGGGATTGGAGTAACTAGAGCTCTTACCTTACAACTTGTAAAGGCATTTAATTGTTTAAGGGATTTAGGAAGAAGTAGGCAATTTATGTTGTTAAACTAAATCCTACAAGAAAGGAATTAGATACTAAGGAACTTGAATGGTTGATTGAGTATGCAGATATATTTTCTAAGGACTTGACCATCAAAAGTCCCCCAACTCGTGAGGTATTTCATGAGATAAGGTTGTGTGGGGCTCAACCAATTGCAAGAGAGCATATAAAATGGCTATTCCAGAAGAAATTGAACTCAAGGGGAACAATTGAGACAACTTTTAGAGCAAGACTTTGTTCGGTTCCCCATGGAGTGCATCCATACTTTTTCAAAAGAAGAAAGATGCGTCTCTCAAGTTATGCATCGATGTATCGAGGATTGAACCAACTAGCCATAAAAAATAAATATCCTATTCCCACCATAGATGAGCTTTTAAATCGACTGCATGGTGCCTAGATATTTACAAATATTGTCTTAAAGTCAGGGTACTATCATATTAGGATTAAGGAGCATGATATTTCCAAGGCTGCCTCTTTAACACCCATCTATAGGTGTTATAAATTTATAGTAATGTCATTTATATTTATGAATGCCCCTACTACCTTCAATGGATTAATGTAGAAAATCTTCAGGGAGCATCTAAATGATTTTGTGTTAGTCTTCTTTGATGACATTCTAGTTTACTCTAAAAATACTACTAGAAACATGTGCGTAAAGTCTTAGGAACAAGTCTTAGAAACCCTTAGAGAGTATAAAAATTTTGCTAAGAAGAGTAAGTGTACCTTCATCGAATATCCAAGGTTTGCAACAAAGATCCAAGCTGCTAGAACCGAAAGATAATAAAAGAAGTCACAAGATTTTTAGGCTTAATAGGGTGGTATCAAATTTTTATCCCCCGATATGCTAAGATTGCTTCTCCTTTGAACTGCACTTCTCAAGATTAACACCCTGTTTTGATGGTCTCCTATGTGTTAGAGTGCCTTTGATAAGTTAAAGGTTGCATTAGTGATAAATCATGTGTTAAAGCTACCAAAATTTAGAAAACCTTTCGAAGTCATCTCATTGATGCCAGTGGTGTGGATTCGCTATTGTTAGAATCCTAATGCAAGAAGGATGCCCCACAGTAGTGAATCCCGAAAGTTGAGACTGCATGAAAGTAATTATGATGTCTATAATTTAGAGTTGCAATAGTGCACGCTTTGAAGCTTTGGTGACACTATCTTCTTGGGTAAAAGTTCATTTTGGTAACTGATCATTAGAGCTTAAAGTGTATCTTCACCCAAAATAATCTTATTATGAGATAAAGAAAACAGATGTAAACCCTTCAAGAATTTGATTTTGAGAAAGAGAACATGGTCGGGGATGCATTAATAAGCTTTAAAGCCTCCTTACTCGCAACAACTTTAATTTCAAATCCCTTACCCATCAAGATTAAGGTGGAGATTCAGTCAAGTAAATTCTTCTCCCCTGTCATTGCCTTGCTTAAGCAGGAAAGCAAGATGGCCAAGAAATAAAGAAAGATCAAGGATATAGGTTAGAGGATGATTGTCTATACTTCAAAATTGACTGTGTATTCTTGAAGGAGGGGATTTAAGGAGAAAAATTTTGAATAAGGCCCATGACAACCCTACAGCAGGGACACCCCGGATATGTGAAGACTTTCATGGTTGTAAAGAAGAATTTCTTTTGGCCCGAATTCAAGAAGGATGTATTGCAACTTAATCGTCCAAAAGATCAAGGCCAAAAGAATAAAAATACCAAGAAAGTTACATCCTTTAGACATCTCACGCATATGAAATAGGAATGCATAAGCATGGATTTCATCACTGGATTACCTTAGATAAATGTAGGGTATGACTCCATCCTAGTAGTGGGAAAATCGTTTAACAAAGATTGCCCACCTGATCCCAATGAAAAAGAATTATACTGCACTTAATGTTACTAAAGTCTTTTTGAAGGAGATACTACATGGATTTCCTAAAAGGATAGTCAGTTATCGAGATGCTAAATTTTCGTCCCGATTTTTGGACTGCTTTCTTCGAAGCCATAGGTACCTCTATGGATCGTATATTGTCTATCATCTAAAAATATATAGTGGCCAAATAGAGAGGGTGCTAAAACACGTGATCGAAGATATTCCTTCGAGCATTTTATGGATAAGAACCCATGAGATGGATGAACTATCTACATCTAGTAGAGTTTACTTATAATACCTCTCATCGAAGCACTTTATGGTCAAGATTTCCTAACATCATTAAATCGGTATGATCCACTAGTCAAGGTGAAAGTGTTAAAAGAAGATGCTGGATGAGATGGATCATCAAATGATGTCTATAAAGAAGGACATTAAAGATACCTAGGACATGCAAAAGTAATATGCTAACCTTGAGAGATATAACAAGGAGTTCAATGAAGGTGATATGGTGTTTTTTCATGTACAACCCAAGAGAAGTTCTCTCTCCTTTGGGAAGGTACACGAGGCTATCACCCAAATATTGTGGATCATATGTGATTACATCGAGAATCAAAGATTAAGCTAATAAACTTTTACTTACTTTGTATTTAAAAAAAATCCACAATGTTTTTCATGTTAGTATGCTAAAGAAGTATTCCCAGATCCTAGTCATATGTTGGATGATGAACAATTTCTTTTCCAGTCAAAAGATAAGTATTACTGGAACCAAAAGCAGTTTTAGACATCAGAGCAAAGACTCTTAGAAACATAATTTTAAAGGACTATTTAATCAAGTGGAAGTTTTTCCCAATTGAGGATGCCACTTGGGAGAAAGACGAAGAATTAAAGAAAAACTATCCCCAATTCACGAGATGAGAGCATCTCGGATCTTTAAGTGGGGGAGACTCTAAGATCTCTCTTCCTATGCCATAATTTAACCGAGACATTACTTTTCTAAAGTACACTTTCTAGTGAAAGAATGTGATTTTTTATTTTTTTGCAGGTGTCCATTTAATGGGAGAGACTTGGGAGTCTAAGACAATAAGACTAGAAAAAAAAAGTTAACTGGCCAAGTTGGCATATGCACAAATTTATTTGGGGCTTTCCTAATGTGCACATGTGTGAGCATTATCCTTGGCAAAAAAGAAAAAAGAAAAAGAGAAGAGTGCACATTTTAATTGGGCTAAGGTTGAATGGGTAAATTCTAACGTATAAGGTTAGATGGTAAAGTGTAAAATCTTAGCACTAATTTTTAGGGTGTAAAATAAATATAAAATGAGGAGATAAGCTTAAATATTATTAGAAAACTTCAATCGTGCTTAAATGAGGGAGTTAACTCAATGTAAGAGTTAGAGTGGTTGGATGCATGAAAAATGATACATGAAGATTAAGGTTGAGTTGCATAGATATTGAGGGCTACTACCCTTGAGTTAACTAGGGGAGCTTGTGGAGTGTGGTCAACCGTCATTTTCAAGTATATAAAGGCCCCCTAGCCCTTGAGAAAGCCACAAGTTTTTCTCTACGAAAGAGGGTGTACTTCTGATAGGATTACATGCTACACATGCTTTTTAGTCGTATAAGTGCAATTCCTACATATTTAGTACTCATCTAAGCCTAAAAAGGAGATGATTGGGACTTGTGCAAGCTCTAGAGATTGCCAGATAAATTCATGTACTTTTATGGAGAGGAGGCATCCATCAACTGCACACACAAGATACTACACTCTTTTACAAGTCATTTATCAAGATACAATTAGACCTTTAGATCAAATTTTGTAATTTCTTTCATTTCTTGCATTTTAATTCTCAATTCCATGATAAATTGGGCTTAGATAAAATCAAGTCAAAAGACTCTCATTTTTTACACAACCCCCAAGAGCAGAATACTCTAAATCCCCCAAAAGGCACCCATTTATGAAAAAAGGTCCAATCGAAAAGAAGAAACAACAGTCAAGAAGTCCATTGTGGGAAGCAAGCAGGTAGGCTCTCAGTTTGTGAGAAGAGCATCTAGAGGGCTTGGAATACAGTCAAGGTGCACCTGAAGCCCAATCCAAACATCAAGAAACCTTCTAGAGTATACAAATCAGACTCAATATGGTGGCCTTTTCTCCCAATGGGGAAGATCAGGTTGGCCCACTATCTCTCAAAAAAAGGTTTATCTACATGGGGGGATTTGTGGCATACACAATAAGCTAGATGGCTCACTCCCTTAGGGATCCAAGAGATAAACCATTTACACATGGAAGCTATTAACTTGTTACTGTCTAGGATTAAGTTATGGGGACAACAATGAATTGTGGACTTTGTAGGTAGATCATGGAATCACTCCAAGACCTAGAAGAAGGGAAAGCCCCTGCTCCCTATCTCCCAAATAGAAAAAACCCTCCCAGTACATGTAAAACTAAATAAAAGATGGGGGATGCTACTGGATAGAAGAAATTAGTACTTTAACAACACTGTAGCTTGGCAAGACATAAATATGTCCTTTCAGGGGGTTGCTAAAAAATTCATATCTTGTGAATGGGAGTGGTATTTTAGTATTTCTCTTCTAAGGCATGTCTTCATGAATGTAGCAAACCTTAGAAAAATATTAAAATGATAAAAATAACCTTAAATATAATTGATAAATCACCATAAGAAGAGGTATATCTAGTATTATAATCCAAATAGGTTACAAATTTACAAAGTTAGTTCCTACATACAAGAAAAAAATGATCTCAACTCATTATAAATTTCTAAATTTTGGAGTTCTAATTGACTTTTGAGCCTAAGATGGTATTACACCATATATATGTTTGTGAAGCAATGCACATCCAAAAACTTTAGAAAGCAATGAGAAATTGGCTAATTAAAGCCTTTGTTCTAAATATAGTCCGAACAGCTCTACATTACGATTATAATTTGGCCTATGAATTCTTATGAAGTGAAAAGCTTAGAGGTAATCAATATGATCCCAAAAAATCCCAACTTTTCTTTACTATGTACTTGATGATATGAAAAAAGGAAACCTTTGATTTTCACTATCCATGTGTCCTAAATAATTCCATAAAGTTGTTCAGTAAAGAGGACATAAATATGTCTACGGACACTTTTATATCCTATTACCAAACTAGTGTTTAAGTTTAGTACCATCTGGAATGCTGAGGTGGAACCCAAGAATTCCTTCTGATATGGATGATCCTACACAAAGCAATGTGGAGTCAACAAAAGGCTCACTCCTTGGGAGATTTGGAGAAGCTATGTGACCAAGATGCTCTAGAAGTGAGGAAAGCATAACCCATCTCTTCATGGCCTGCCCAGCCAACAAAGGTGCACTAGACATTCTACAAAAGTTGGTTACTCCTGTATGAAAGACTGAATTGAGTTGGCAACAAGTACTCCTTGGGAATAGCATTGGATGTTCTTCACCATTATGAAACAAACTGAGGGCTGAGTTCCTCTGGACTGTTTGGATACAGAGAAACACTAAGATCTTTAGCAATAAGTGCATACCCTCTGTACCACTAATTATTCACAGATAGCTCAAAGAGGAGAAGGAGGAGTAGTGGGAAGAAAAGGATGCCCTGAAGAGTGGCAGTGATGAGTAGTGCCAACTCTACTATGCAAAGGAAGATCAAGGTAGCTGAAAAGAAGATCAAGGCAACTGAAAGGGAGTACCTCAAAGATGTTAAGCATATAAACATAAAAACCAAGTGGAGGAAGCTCATAGATCCCTATAGGAGCTCTAAGTCAAAGATAAAGAACTAGAAGACCATATGTGCTCTCTGTATCTGCTCAGGGACTCCCTTTGAATCAATTGTCTTCTGGATCATCTAGCCCTTATATAGCCCAGCTTTCTGGATGTCCTTGTTGGCAGTTTTCGTGAAGTGGAGAGTCCACTGAATTTTGGTCAGCTCTCCCACACTGAATATATGTACCTATTTCTTTCCTATCTCCTCATGAGATTTTTCATAATATAAACTCTCTACCCAGATTTTTTTAAAAAAGAAAAATAGGTTATGTCTACACTTATGGATACCTTGTTAAATTAGAGAAATTCTCTTGTTGCATAGTACCAAAATGAAAAAAAGGGTTAGGATGAGTTGAACAAAAATCTAGGAAGAATTAATTTTTAGTTAATTTATGAACAGCTCCAAGATTGATTAATCTTAAAGAGAGAAAATTAGCTTAGGTGCTCTAGTATATACACAAATGGGATATACCCATGTTTAGGATAGGATTTTGATTGGTATGTGGGAGGTTAAATTTAATTAGAGATATTAAGATATAAATTAAGACTTAGTGATATCCCATGTATAGAGAGAGAGAGGGAGTAATCAATAGTGTAGAGAGAGAAAGAGTAGAAGGAAGATAAGGTCTCGATAAGGTGATGCCCCAAACTTATTAGAAGTACTTCAGATTTTTAAGTTTGAAATTTAGATTCTCTTTTAGAAAAAAATAAGATGTAATTTACACTCAAGAAGTGATTGTTTATATGCATTAGATTTGCCTAGTGGGTGAATTAGGGTCAACACTAGTCTTGATTAATTTCAAAACAATAAAGATAAATTTATAGGAAGTATGATATATTTTTAATGAAGGAGGATTTAATTAGGATAAACATCTAAAAGAAACATAATTGAATTTTCTGGTATACATCAAATCAAAAATTATCCTAAAGTTTAAAGAGAGAAAGTCGAAATTGTGAAGGAAAAAGTCATATGTGCATTAATGTGCAAAATTAGTGATAGACTAAGGTCATATAATAGAGATAGACTAAGGTTATATAATAGATATTGAAAGGCTAAGACCAAATTTAGAGAAGAAATAAGGACTAGAAGTGTTCATATTAAAGAGAGAGAATGTTCAAGAAATAATGGCCACGAGGTCTTTCCACATGCTCATTGTGTCGCTACTACTAAAACCAAGGGTACCACCTCTCAAAGTTTGATGATAAGATAATGACTTTACAATTCTTCAGTAAGCTTAAGGATTCTTGGGTATTCTCTATCTAGACCTAGATATTTTCTTTTCTTTTAATTGTTCATAAATGACTTTGAAGTTCCACCTTAACCTTGATCATACTTTACACATGCACATGTTTCTTACTCCAAGGAAACTTTGGGATTATGAAGGATTGGATGACCATAAAACTAAACGCAAGAACCATATCTTATGCAATCCTCTATAGACTTGATCACTCAAGTGCTAAAGGCAATACCCACCAAGTGCTTGTTATTAACAAATTGGGACACTACTTTAGAAGTGATGACACAATCACGACATTGCCTATCATATACAAGAATTATATATAGGAAGCATGAAGTCACCCCTATCTTGGATGGAGTGCTTGTGTCACCATCATCACTAAAACATGTTGGGAAACTTGGGAAACCTTCAATGGAAGAGATCAACCTTGTGGTCAAGCTGGCTAATGGTGCCACTACAAGACTTATGAACCTATTGTGTGAATTGAAGATTAAGACCTTTTCTTGTGAGTTTTTCTTACCTTCTTTGTTATGAATTTTACTCAATAGCCATGTTCCTATGACATCATGTTAAGATAGCCTTATATGAGAGAAGCTTGTTTGCCCTGCCAATGATTGGGACACATCACATCTACCTATGAAAAAGAGACCAAACCCTCAAGGTGACACTCAAGGTGAATCTTAAAAATGAAAAGCCCATCCCCAATAGGTATTGCGCTCATTGTTTAATCAATGGAGTACCCCAAGAAAAGCCTATTAATCAAGATAGAGCTAGATGCCTCTTATAAAAAAGATAGCCTCCTATTAATTGGTAGATGTGTGAAACAATGTGATGAATGCCATGGCTTTGACATGACACAATAAAAGGATAAAATTTCCCCAACATCAATCATCTCTCTACAACATTTTCGAGATATGGGATATTGAATTCATATGTCCCATTACTGACAACCACTAGAACTCAAGCTAATACATAATTTATGTCATGTACTACACAAAATAGGTTGAAGCTCGGACAATAAGGAAGGTTGATGCATGCTCCATGGCTAAGTTCCTGTATAAGAACTCATCTCACTATATTTAAATGTTCTTGAAGCTAGTGAGCAGCAAGGAGGCATACTTGTTTCTCGGGGTTTTGGCCTTTTTACTAGAACAATTCGTGCTTACTCATCGGAAGTCGTCTCCTTATTACTTGCTAGTTGATGATCAAGCTAATAAGGAAACCGACAAGATAATTTATGCTCTTGAAAAAGACTATACAAGCTCGTCATAACAATTGGGAACAAAAGGTGCTAGCCACCCTATATGCAAATTATCAAGTTGCCTACAAGGTGGCTATAAAAACAACTCCTTTATCAATCAGGCATGTAAGTAATGTATAATTATTTCATAGTATAACACATATACTCTCTCTACTAAGAAGACAATAAGATTTCTCTTTCATATATAGTTCTTTTAATTGCTCCACTTCGTTATTTGTGTTACCCAATCTTGTTAGTATTTCTAATGATCAAATCATCACATAAAAACTTGTTCAAAGATTTGCATTTGAGCAAAATATCCTTATCATATTGAATGAAGTCGCTATGGAATAGACCATATTGGAATATTTTCTCAAGGGCTCATTCCTCCCTAAAGCATCTCCTTTGCCTCTATGCCTTGTTACACAAGACTCAACAGTCATATTACCTCCAAAATCACAAATGTGTGATATGAAAAATTATTGGTGGCATAATGTAGAGATGATATGTGAAGCACCAACTTAGCAAGTCAAGGAGGCTATGGAAGAAGCTTGAGGTAGAGAAAAAAAGTGAGAGTACCATAACTCAAATGTACATTCTGAAGGAGTGATAGAAACATACTATAAATGACAACTCATACACACAAATCTTAGATACCATTTGCTTTTGGCATGGCATTCTCTCATCACTTTCCCTTCTAATCCTCTTTCTACAGATCCCTAGGTTATCTTTGAGGGAAGAAAAAAAAAGGCTATGCAAAAGGAGAGAGCAACATACTCAAATCTATACTCTACCCTTAAAAGGAATGATAGAAACATACTAGAAATGACAACTCAGACACACAAAAATGAGAAATTATCTTTGTAGACAGATGGCAATGGCAAGGTTAGGATTAGGGTTAGGAAAGATTACAGATAGGGTTAAGATTATTGCATTGATTAGGATAAGTATGCAGATCTCTCCCCCTCTCTATCTCTTACTTGGTTCTGCACAAGTTCTCTCTCTTTCTCTCATGCACAATCATTAGTCTAAGAAGTGTATCTGTGAACGCAAGTCATTTCGAACGCAAGTCAACGAAATGACAAGCTCAATCTCACTAATTAGAAAATGCTGATTTTCCTAGCAACATACAACCCACCGCCTTGTTAGTTTGAATGCAACAAAAGATGGGTACCTAGTGTATTTTCTGATTGCTTGTTAACATTTGCTACTGGACCTGTAAACCATAACCTTGCATTCACAAGCCAGCTTCCAATGATTAGCACGAGCACTCCTCCAACAGCAACCGGTGTATAATTTAAACTCTCCGATGTCACAGGATATTGTACAGGTAGAGAAAACAGAACCGTGATTGTCACAACCCACAATACAGCTACCCAACCCACAAACACACCCCAAGAGCCAAGACTGAAGGGACCAGGCACAAATCTTTTGCGCCCGATCGTGATCCGGAAGAAAGTCGGCAATGCATATGCAATGTAGAGGCCTATTGTTGCAATTGAGACCATAGCTTGGAAAGCTACCAAGCTTCCAAGGGACTGCAAATGTAAAAGAAAGCAAAATGAGTAGATGTTAATAGAAGAAGCTTACAATGCTAGCTATGCCTTTACATACACGTCTTGGGATACGTTACCGTCAATGCCATTATGAATGCAATGGCAGCAGACAGCCACACAGCATTCAAAGGTACCTCCTGTTTGTTTACTGCATGCCAGACACTTGAAAAGGGCATTGCCCCATCTCTTGAAAATGCATATGCCATCCTACATATAAACCATCCACAAACAGACACATAGCAGTCAAAATTATACACCTAATAGCAGCATTCATCATACTGTATCTTCAACATGAAGTTCGAAAAATTATAACATTTCGTGTGAGGGTGGAGAGTCTAAACCCACCGTGAGTTGCTTGTCATGGAGCTCATCCCACAGAAGAATATGGCCACAGCAGCTATTCCTAGGCAGATGATGCCTCCTGTGCCAGAGCCATATCTCTGTCGAAAAGCATCATAAAAAACTTGAGCTACAGCATAACCATTTGCATCATTTGATGAGTCTAGCACCCAATCCAAATCAGTGACAGCAAAGGTGATGCCCAAGACATACGCCCATCCAACCACAATTGAGATCGCAACAGCGCTTATGATGCCATAAGGACCATTTTTGTCTGATGACTTTGTCTCCTCTGACTGCCATTCAAACACCATTAAGACACACTTTAAAACTATACTGACATAGATATACGCACATACACATCCATGGCCAAGACACTTACCATGATTGCAGAGGCATCATATCCGGTGAAAGTATACTGGGCCATTAATAGCCCAATGAGAAAAATGTAAGGGCTGCTATGGATATTATATGTATTGGTTATATTGAAATACCCGAAAACAAACTCTCCAGTTGCTCTCGTGGGAGAAACGGTCGGTATGACAATCATGAGCACACAGACACCTGGAGAGTTTATAATTTGTTAGAATATCAAGTGAATTGCAATTATTGACCATACAAATTAGTATGACACAATATAAGATTAAGGTAGCCTGATTGAGATAAAGCCTAGTGCATAATCCTTATGAAAAGTGTAGTAGAAGCAAGAGTGCTTTCTTACCAACAATGTTCCAGGCAGCAGCAAGAGTCCCAAGGTGGGCAAGCCAGCTGATAGGAAGGCTATTGATGGACGCATGGAGGAATAGAATGCCTCCATGAAAGCCCAAAACCACATAAATAGATGCCATATACCCTCCCCCATGAGCACCTCCTGTGCTAAGTAGTATGATGACTTGAAGAAGAGTTGCCAAGGAGTAATCAACACTCGTGGTCACAGCCCACTACAACAGAATTTTGTTAAACAATACAAGTTACATGATTGATTTGAAGCTCCTGGGGTAGTATAGTTCCTCCAAAACTATTATATATGAGAGATGAAGTTGTCGCCTAAGCTTTATGTAAATTTTCAAATACAGACCTGACCCACCATGTTGAACCTGCACACACAAAGCCAACCAATTGTGTAAATATAATACTCCAGCAACCCATCTCAGAAAATCAGGACAGATACATCCCAAGGTACATACACTCTTTGCAATTTACACAAATCTTCTCATGCAAGCATTGTCTCATAGACCCATATGCACTCACAAAATGATACTACACTGGCCTTTGACCAACAAAACCACACATGATAACAACTCCGTTAAACGTTCAAATTTCAAGAACACTAGAGTAACGCCATCTGAAGGAAGAGATGACCTCCATATCACACAAATTGAATCAAACAACTAATGGGATGAGGTGGCATTAATGATATGTGTAATCCAGCTTTGCATATCCTTCTCTAAAAACATCTATGACCATGACCACATCACAAGAACCTCCTTTGATCCATATATAGGCATCGCCAACTGTGACATTGAATCGCAAACATCAAGGTAAGCCATCGACCATTCTCTGCTGCTCATGTTTACTCCTGAGTCCAGCGCAGACCAGGTAAATCGTGAAAAAGGAGGAGGAGAAATTAATGCAACTTATTCATTGGTTAATCTCTGAAACACAACAACTATTTTCAGCCAGTCTGCAGCAAATTAACCAATGACAAAGCAGCATTTCGCACTCCTAAGTGCGGCCCTTATTGATATACATCCCTTCTCATGCTTGTACAATTTCCTCATGCTGTGATGGATCCACTTGATGTTATGCCAAACCGGTCCATGCATTGACTGGGGTGCTGTGCAAAGTGGTGATTGCATTTCTGGGACATATGGCTAGCATCTCATCTTTGATTGCTTCTATAAATCAGATGAAGTGTCCCTTGTGGGGGTTCATGTCTTGGGGGGTCACAAACTGGGGGTCTATCTTCATGCCTGAGATATGATCCGAGGACTATCTTCATGCCCGAGATCTGATCCGAGCTGTGTGCTATGTACTTGCACACAATTGACTGACACTTTGAGGTGCAGGTTGGTGATGCCAAGAGTTCTTTGAGAACCCACCCTGACCATGTTAGATACCGGTCCATCCAGCTGAGAAGACAAGATTGCTCATTAGATGGCCACCTGCTGGCTTCATGAGCCCACAAAGGCATGTGAAGCCATCCATAAATGGAGCCCATAGCAAAGGGATACTGTACTTAATTAATAGTAAGTGGTGACCTTGAACCCTACACAAAAAACCAAAATGGTAACCAAGATTCTAAGCAAAAACATCAATCATATAAAATTGCTACTTGGGCTATCAAAGTGGCAATACTGGCATGCCAAATGAGTATGTTCAAGAAAAATCACCACGAGGAAAAAAAGAAGAAGACAGTTTTTATACGAGATGATGGCACATGAAGTTAGGAAAGCGCATACCAGCCAGTTATCCATGATGCAAAGGGACCCCATTCTAGCCCTGCAAGTTGGTAGCTCCAGAAGTAGAGGCCTCCAGAGGTAGGGTAAGCAGAGCAGATCTCAGCCATGGAGAGGGCGACAAACATGGTAAAAAAACCGGCAATGGGCCAACCATAGGTCATGGAGATTGGGCCTCCATAAGAAAGCCCAGTATCGTACAAGGTGGTAACACCAGTAAGAATGGATATAATGGAGAAGGAGAAGGCAAAGTTGGACAGCACCCTGTGTGACAGGGAAGGGTTAAAAGATTAGGGTATAAAAGGAGACAATGTCAAAAGCATGTGGAGGATGCATTGCATGATAAACTGTTTGATTATGTATAGATGAGTGAGTACACAGATTAACCTAAGGGCAGATGGCAGAGAAGGGTTATGCCAGAAGGCATGTGATTTTAGGTAGTAATGTACTTACGAGAGGTCGCGTTTGAGCTCCTGCTTGTAGCCCAGTTCTTTGAGGCGCTGCTGGCCAGAGTCCAGAGCATCCTCTGCTGAATTGGTATCCATGAAGCAACAAGGCAATGGCGACGCCCTACTCTGAAGAATGGCTCTTCATGGCGATGGCCAAGCTCACAGCACAGCGCACATGTGAGAGGCAGCTTGATGAGGCTTGGTGGCATGTCTCCACGAACACCCCGCTTTTGTAGTAGACAAGCTCTGCAGTG
Source organism: Cibotium barometz (assembly GCF_041138505.1). Taxonomy (NCBI): domain Eukaryota; kingdom Viridiplantae; phylum Streptophyta; class Polypodiopsida; order Cyatheales; family Cibotiaceae; genus Cibotium; species Cibotium barometz. The sequence continues at coordinate 17,846,808 of NC_141059.1, forward strand.
CTCCCCACCTCGTCCCACGCGCTCCTTGCAAGGGTGGTGCTCCTTTATTGCAAGGGTGCTCCTTTATTGCCTTTGATACACTAATTCTTCACTTTCAAGCCCGGGTGAACTAAATGCTTTTTGTAAATTTTAAAATCCTTATATAGCTCAACAGTTGCCCGCTTTTGGACTCTCTAAATTTAGAAGTGATGGCTCTCCTGCAAATAACTCACCAAAATGCTTAGAGTTGGAGTTTCTTAGGACTATGGGCCTACCCCCCACGAAAAAGGTTGAGAGCTGTGGGCAGGCACCTTTTTGATAAATAGTTGATGGACGACAATATCTTTTACAGACATGCCCACGGAAAAGGCATCCTGCAAAACTGAGAGCTGTGGGCAGGCTATTCCACTCAAAACTGGAACGGTGGTTGTTGGGCTCCAGTCAGCAAACACATCAGCGCTAAGGGTGCATAGGCGTGGTCACAATCTATAAAGAAATGTCAGATGGGTGGGTGATTGTGGTGATCTGATTGGTTGGGTAAAACTTTTTCGTGGGCTTCCACCCAAGTGTGTAAACACCCTTAGACTGACGGCTCTCAAGAGACTTGCCTTACAGGCTTACACCCTTGACTTGGTCTGATCCTCTAATTAAGGTAAAAGTTTTAAGGCAAACGCTTGATGAAATAGACAACCGCATGTAGTCCATAAGAAAAGATATCAAGGTTGCACAATACAGACATAAACATTATGCACATTCAAAGGGGATGAGTTGTGATTTTGAAGAAGGTGACATGGTTTTTCTTTGTATACAACCCAAGAGGAGTTCTTTATCAATATGGGGCCAAAATATTTCTTTGCTATTAATTAATTAGTGACAAGGGCTCCAACCTTTGAGTTGGAAGGTTGATTAATAATTTTTTTAAAAAACCTTACAAAAGGTGGTGGGATTTTGGCGGACTTTTCCAGAGAGTTCATGTAGGTTATGATGAAAAGAGCAGGATGTCTCTTGCTCTCTCTCGTGCACGGCGCATCATGAAATCTCTCTCTCTCTCTCTCTCTCTCTCTCTCTCTCTCTCTCTCTCTCTCTCTCTCTCTCTCTCTCTCTCTCTCATGCACGCGTGCGGCGTATCGTACATAGATCAGCCTCTCTCTCTCTCTCTCTCTCTCTCTCTCTCTCTCTCTCTCTCTCTCTCTCTCTCTCTCTCTCTCTCTCTCTCATGCACGCGTGCGGCGTATCGTACATAGATCAGCCTCTCTCTCTCTCTCTCTCTCTCTCTCTCTCTCTCTCTCTCTCTCTCTCTCTCTCTCTCTCTCTCTCTCTCTCTCTCTCTCTCTCTCTCTCGCGTGCGATGTGTTTGCTCAGCCTCTCTCTCACTCATTGCCCACGGAGGAAGAAGGCAAAGGTGCTCGTCGGCCACACAGAGGAAGGCAAAGGTTTGAACCTTAGTATATATATTAATTACTGTCTGCTTACGGGCACTAATAAATATATATATATACACTAGCCTGAATAGGGTTAGTAATATACAAGAAGTTATCACCAAGATACTATGGGCCTTATGTTATTGCAAGGAAAATCGAAGATCAGGCTTATGAGTTGCTTCTTCCTCCACATCTTAAAGTTCATAATGTCTTTCATGTTACCCTACTGAAGAAGTATCAGCCTTAGATTAATTAAATTATTTTTCCCAAGGGTACACACACTTAGGTTAGGCCGATTTAAATTTATTCTCTCCAATGTGCTAATATTTTTACCCAAGATCCTTGATTAATTAACTGAGAAAGCATAAGGTTTGGGTGAAAACTATGATTTGAGTAGGTGGTAAGTGGATGGTTTTTTGCAAGGTGGTATTGGTAAACCATGGAATGGCTAGTGGTTTCTTGCATTAGTGGTGTCCGGCTCCCTCAACTCTAGTTGCATTAGTAAATGGTGAGCTCTTGTTTTAGTGAGCCTTGGTCTAAATTCATGGTGGCTGGGACTCATACATGCCAATTTAGGTGAATTCCATGCATATGAAAGGACCATCACCATTTAAAGAGATCATCTCTATCATTTTTCCTACACGCCTAGTAGAAGCTCATCATTAGCTTTAAAAATATTCATTTATACTCTTGCAATACTTTTATGAATTTCATGCATATAACATCACCTATTTAAAGAGATCCTCTCCCTCATTTTTCCTACATGCCTAGTAGAAGCTCGTCATTACCTTTGAAAATATTCATTTATACTCCTGCAATACTTTTATGACACCTTACACCTAGTAGTACTAGCCAAATTAGTCAAATAGGGCATTTAAACCAACTTTGGAGAGTGTAGAGCACTGAATCCCATGCTTAAAGTAGGTGTGGATTTTTGATGACACCTTGCACCTAGTAATACTAGCCAAACTAGTCAAATAGGGCATTTAAACCAACTTTGGAGGGTGTAGCCTATGCACTAAATCCCATGCTTGAAGTAGGCATGGATTTTTGAAGGAATAGGAGTGGTTTTTCTTCTTCCAGCAATGCAACAACATAACATCAAGCCAAAGATGTTATACAAGTAGGTCTACCTTTCATATTTCAAATTTTTAAAATTACGCAAGTACATGTCCCTTTCTTGGTGTTTTAAATCATATTTCAAAATTTTGAAATTAGGCAAATACATGTCCCTTTCTTAGTGTTTTAAATCATTGTATTTGTGAATTACCATTTATTTAAATCTGTGGTTCACTAAGAATAGCCAAACATAGAAAAATGAATTTTTAATTGAAACATATACACTCTTTGGCCTAGATATTGCTAAAATTGAATATCTCTCTTCATTATAGTAAGTAAATGGAAGCTAACCTTCGTGCAAATAAACATTTACAATTGTATTTTTATAATTCTCTGGTTTTTTGTAATTTTTAGAAACCATTAATTGTATTTAAGCGATAGTGCTTGTACTTTAACCTTAGATGGCATTTTCATATCCTTAACTATAAATTAACCTTTCTTCTTGGTCTAACTAAAAGACAAAACGTAGAAATTGAGAAATCAAAGGATCGAGAATAAGTTGACCCTTAGAGACCAGGATAAATTCCACTATTTGCTCAAAGGACCGTGAAGGTTTGGAACAAGATTATTAGGATTGGGAAATGTGTTCAAAGATTTGATGGAGGACTGAGACTGTCTCAATGGAACTTGTGATGGTTTACCCTATTTTGTAATGCATGGTTGCTTGATCAAGTTTAATAATTATTTAAAGCCTATAAAATACTTAGTGGAACTTATGAAGGTACCTTATAAGTTAAGATGATGCGAGGCAGATGTCATTCGAGTGGTGACGGTCACCTAAGACCTTAACCCATCTCGATGGGACATGGGTGTGCTCCTGGCATGTCTAATGTAAGGATAGAGGCGGCTCCAATGTGTACTATGCCAGGCAGGTCTGGTCATCTCACAGTCACAAGACTCTGGTACGAACTTAACCTAGAGTACTCATGCCTTGGGAAGGATATGGCCATCAAAAGTGGCTTTGGTCAATCTGGGATGCGAGACTTATCGGCTCCTCACCAACCTTTTAATAAGTTGGAGTGCTTGAGCTTAGTGGTGAATATCTTCCTCGTTTGAGGAGAAGAGGCATGGTGCATGAGATATTTCTGGATTCATGTGATATTATTTTTATTTATTAGCTGGATGATACTCTAGAGTTTACAGTATGATTTTTAATATGTATACTTTTTAGTATACAAGTTTAAGTTTAAATGTCAAAATAAATGTTTGTTGTGCAGTGTGTGTATGAACTACCTTTTCATTGCTTCAATTGGGTGTATAAGTAATGAATTAGGAATATCACATGCCAGCTCTATAGGCCTAGTGGTAGGGTGGCAGGCTAGACCTAGGGGATCAGATGGAGTCTAGGCTATGCCTATGGATCTAGTTGAAGTAGAAATTGGATACACCACTCGGAAGCAGGTGGCAGGGTGGACCCGACTAGGAAATCAGACTCTAAGAAACAATCGAGTCAATCCAGAGAGGAGGAGAGGTTGTTTGCTTCATGATCAAGGAGTAAGATGTTGGTAGCGAGTGCTATACACATTGTACGAAGCCACCAATCATCTCCTTACTTGTGAGAATCACGAAGGGACCCTAGAGGGCTCATACACATTTTTTGTGTAAGGTCTCTTTGACAGTTATTATGCTACTAGTTAGCCATACACTAGGTCAGTGTGTATGACACCCCCAAGTGGGACTCCTTACCCGATATGTGTATACATCATTGCCATGCTTTGTGAAGACATATTGTATAGTATATAGTGGGTACGGGTCCTTACAGTAAAGCATAGATTATTCTTTCAAGAGATCAGAGTGAGGAGTAGCATGTAGATTTAGTCGATATGATTGTTTTAGCTGACCATATTAGAAAAAGAAATGAAAACTAATATAGTTTCTTCTTTTTTCAGATGCTGCAGTCAATTCCCATTGTTCAGAGTACCAAGGTATCTTAGATCATCGAGGAGATAGATTGCATTGCAGACTCTTTCAAGCACCAACTCATTTGAGGACCAGAGTCACGACCTACCTTAATCTGCCTATGTGTTACCGACTCACGAGGACTAATGCAATTTATGGTATTACAGCAAGAGAGGGAAAGTACATGCTTATTTTAGCTTGACTTCCAGGTTTAGGGAGAATGTTATGATGATGATGGTACTCATGTAGCTTGAAGTTATTCGTCGTCGTGAGCTAGTATCGTGCTCTACCCTTACTCCGGATCGCGTCCTTTAGTGTAGATTGTATAGATTGCTTAGAGATTGTAAGCTCCCAGATAAGATAGTTATCCTATCTGGGATTGTCCAAGTTCTAGGAGAATGTTATGATGAGGATAGTACTCATTTGGCTCAGAGCTATTTGTGAGCTAGTACTGTGCTCTGCCCTTTCTTCGAATCACATCTTTTAGTGTAGATTGTATAGATTACTTCGTGATTATCTCGTGATTATATACTCCCAAATAGGATAGTAGAGATTGGGTAGGGATTATATACTCCTAGATAGTTATATTCGAGGAAGATGCAGATTTTATAGGTGCAGATTGGGCCTATAGTCAAATCCATGTTGTATATAACTAATTATCCTAAATAGGATAGTTATTCCTGGGAAAGATACAGATTTTGTACACGTGGATTAAGTCTATAGCCCACTCTATGTTATATATAAATAATTATCCCAGATAGGATTATAACATCTATAGGAGTGCCCATTATTTTATTTTGGGATATTTTTTAAGGATGAGCCTTTTATTTATATCATCTACCAGGATTAATGTGTTTAGTCAAGTTGTGTGCACTGGTATGATGTCTGCCAGGATTAATGTGTTTAATCAGATGTGCGTGCTGGTATGATATGGTTAGGATTAATGTGCTTAACCAGTTGTGTGCACTGGTTAATATTATTTTGGATGAAGGTGATGATTGAGTGGCGGATTATGTGTTAACAGGTGGAACATGTGTTGGACCACTATGGGATGTTTTGGAAGACATATAACACCTTTTATGGTTTCATATTAAGGCATCAATATTTTTGTAAGGCTAAGGCCTCATACTTTTGTACATACCAAATAGTATTTTATACTTTTGGTAGGCCCAAGACTTTATATTATTGCTTGCTATAATTTTGTAGAGCTTGCACACTCATAAATTCAAAAGCACTTATGCTTTGCTTTTGGAATTATCTTTTTGGAAAGCAAGCTTTTTCTAATACATATAAATATGAGTGAGTGGTACAAGGGCCACACTCATCCCAGGGGAGATTCAACCCACTCTTGTGTCGACGGTGACCTTTACTCTATTCTCCATCTCACTTTGTTTGTTTTAATTGTTAATTAAGACTTATACTTTTAATTTGTGTAGGTATATGTTATGCTCTAATTTTTGTGTTGAGAAATTAGAATTCCTTCTCCAAGAGTCTTAAAGGTCTTGACAATGGTATCAGAGCTTTGATGACCACTCAAGGAGAATGATTTTTGAAGAAAATCAAGGTTTACTCAATTTAGTTGGTGCAAAGAAGGCCAAAGGTTTGATTTTTGGGAATCCTAAGGCTTCAACAAATCAAAGGAGAAATATCAGGAGAAAAAGAAAGGCCTATAAGAAAAAAAGAAAGGCCTACAAAAGTTTGTAGTAAGGGTACAAGTGTTTGGACAAAGAGAGAAACACACCAAAAAATCTAAAGGGTAAGGCATAAAAACCTTTGGGCAAAGGTTGCATGGTTTATGGGAATTTTATGGGCCATTGGATGAAGAATAAGATCAAGGGCGAGAGATTAAGGTTACTTTTTTCAAAAAAACCACCTCTGTGTAAACAAAACCACTCTTTCTCTTGCAAAATCACATTCCTCAATCTTCACCCCAGCCTTATGGATGTAATCAGCAAATCACTAGGATAAGAGCTACAACTCCCTAATCTTAGAATTGCTAAACCTACCACACTGAGGAATTATATATTCGAGGGCTCTTAATTTCTTTTCATGATCTTTTTTCCCCCCTTGAGCCTCACGGGCGCTGCGCACTACCATCGGATTTATTTCTCTCTCTCTCCCTTTGCTACCCAACAATCGGCCGTTCATTTTTGTTTTTGTTTTTCAAGCTAGGGTCAAAAGCGAGCAAGCTTGTTCTGAGACTCGAACAGAGGAACACTTTTGTCATTAGCTTTATCATCTCTAGTCTCAGAGACAGTTTTGCTACTTCTGTAGGACATTATCCCCGGTCCGCAGTTCATTTTCTCTCCTCCTTTTAGCGCAAATTGGCCATTGCAGTTTCTTTTTTTTTTGTGGGAGGGAATCAGAGTGTCCTTTCATAATAGGATTAATATCTGTAATGCTGTGTTTAATGCTTATATAATGTTTTTATGCCCAATGATGGACTTTGGAAAGTGTCACTGGAAAAGGATAGTGGGTCCTATCAAAGATTTTCTATGGAGGAATAGCATAGCTTCCTAAAGGGTTCCAACTTGGTTGGCATGGGATAAATTGTCAGTCCCAAAAAGGGGAAGGGGGCATTGGAATATTACATATGCCTACCCATACTTTAGCAAGGACTGCCTTAATGCTTCCCAAATGTTTGCACCAGAATAAATCTTGGGCTATAATGATAAGTAAGGGAATTAGTAGAATTGACAATGGTGCATGTTAAAGGTAGGTGGCTGGATTTGGAAAGATAAATTATTTTCTTATGGTCCTCTTAAGGTGACATGCTCCCCTTTCTGTAGGATGTTGTGCAAGAGGTGGAAAGATGGTTTGAGCCTGATGACTTTAGATTTGGGATGGAAAGATAAATTGTTTTCTTGTGCTCCTCTTAAGCTGACAAGCTCCCCTTTCTATGGGATGTTGTGCAAGAGGTGGAAAGATGGTTTGAGCGTGATGACTTGGGATGGGGGATGCAGATTGACAAGAGATTCTATGCCTAGTCTGGGGATTTGGTGGACCACAAATTCAACCCCCTTAGGATCACTTGATATCACCTCTGCAAAGAAGTTGAATAACAAAGGGCTAAAGAGATTGAACGACTGTTGGGATTGGTTGGATGGAAAGATTCGGACAACTAACTTTGGAGTTCCACTTGTCTGTTATAGAGAGAGAGAGAGAGAGAGAGAGAGAGAGAGAGAGAGAGAGAGAGAGAGAGAGAGAGAGAGAGAGAGAGAGAGAGAGAGAGAGAGAGAGAGAGAGAGACCTGATGACCTAGGTGCTTGAACAGATACAAAGTGGGTGGTGTTCCGCTGTAGATGAGACCTATTGGATTAACGATTGGGCTTGGTTTAATGGGGGTTAAGTTAACAAATGGCAAAACTAGAGACTTGTACATTGAGATGAGGAAAGGAGAGAGCAATGTTGAATATTGTAACAAGATCTCGAGAGTGAGCTGGAGCTCTAACAGCTAGAAAAAGAGGTGGAAGTTGATGTGGGAGAGTTAGATTCCTAGTAAGTTTTAGGTGTTTCTGTGGAGGGTATGTATGTGGGCACTCCCTATTGGATCTAAATTGCTTCCCAAAAACTTCACTAGAAGATGTTGTCCCAGGTGTAAAGATGCATTGGAAGATGGTTAACATGCCTTTTGGGATTGCCCAACCACCATCATAGGTGCATGGGGTAGGATTAGAAAATGGGTTAAGGCTACTAGGGGGATTGGATCCTTGGAAAATGGGCCTTTAATGATGAAGCGACAGGGATATTGTTCAATACAATCAGAGCATGCTGTTTGTGGGAAATCTGGATCACTAGGAATGCTATTGCTTTTCAAAATGTATCTCTTGATAGTATTGATGTGTGTCAGATGTATTGAATAAATGTGTTTGTATGTGCTGGTCTATAATTAATGTGAATAAGCTGAGAAAAGAGGGATTGGATCAGTTCATGATGAAACTGCAGATGAGCATTCCCTGATTCATGCCTTATTTTGGGGAAGCTTCAAACATACTAGGGTTCCCTAACCCATGAATCATATTTTGCAGGTGAGTTTTATTGAAGGCTGGAAAATCAGATTGCCCAGGTTTGGGCCTAGAACTAGAAGGTGGTACCTTAAGGAAAAATAGAATGACTACACCTTTGTTGCTTTTATAGAGAACCATGTGGGGACCAGGCCCACAATGAAAGTGGTCAAAGAAAGGGGGCACTTTGGAAAAGCAGACCCCAAGGGGGTGTACCACTGAGGCAATGATGGAGGCTTGCATTATGCTAGGTTACCAAATCTCTTGGGAGAAATCTAGATTTCTTTTTAGAGGAGGAGAGATGGGCATTGCTTTGTGAACTTTTAAATGAAGTGAAGTGTGAGAAGTAGAGTCTGAACTGAGAAAGTTTCTGATGTAAATGATGTAATGGTGTACTTGGTTTTTTAGCTAATATATATACTTACTATTGTTCCAAAAAAAAAACTATAGCCTCACATTTTTAAGCTTTTAGATGGTTTAAGCCTTAGCTTTAGTAGCAAGAGCTTATAAATTTCAAAAAAACTTCAAGAGGTACAAGCAGGAGCCTTCAAGAGAATTCAGCATATCAAAGAATACTATTTTGAGAACAAGGCAAACAAATACTTTCATGATTTTTCTAACATTGCTTTATGCAGATTAAGTGTGAAGACTTTTCATATTTTGGGCTTCTTTGACACTTCTTTCTCAAAAACTTCCAAACAGATACAAACAAAGAGCAATGCCTTAAATAGCAAATTGAGCATCAACCAAGAGGAAAATTTCAAAGGTTTTGTCAAGGTTTACTTTTTTTTTCACGAGTCAACCATGAGGGTGAAGACCTCTCTCGAGCAAGAGAGTAATTCTGAACATAAAAATATTTTTGATGATCCAGGTATGCCTAAACCTATTGAAAAGCAAGTTTCACCTCATATCTTTCAAAAACAAAATGATAAATTAAGTTCAAGGAAGTAAATATATTGCATGATGATGGTAGTACGCATGACTTTATTTTTGCAAAACTTGAATGCTACTCCTTCAAAGTATAAAAATCAAACCTGCTTTTTAAGGAACAAAGTACAATTGCACAATGGACGTGAAATATATTATTTTATCCATTGCACCATATAATCAATTACACACTTTTCTAGTTACAACTTTGCATTCATATGATGTTATTCTAGGAATGCCATGGAGACATGAGCATAACCCTCACATTGATTATGATTCTTACAAATATATCTTTTGTATTTAATGGTGAGAATGTATGCTTAAAAGGATTACGGGAATCTAGTGAATGTGCACTCCTTAGCCATACCCAAGCTATGCAAGCTGTTCACTAAATTGAATATACTTCTTTGCACAAAGAGAGGGTGATGTCACGGATCTAAATTTCTAGGGAGATAGAATTCAAATAAATTTGCAAGAATTGATTTAAATTCAAACATCACATGATCACATGACCAAAATATTCAAAAACAAATAAAAGACTTAGCTCACAAAGATTCAGCTTCAAGCTTGGGTGCAATCATCCCCCGTCATGTGTGTATGGCCTATTTTTTCCCACACATGAGTATTTACGAGATACTTTATTCCAATTTAGGCCATAGCTTCCAAAAATACAAAAGGGTGCTTTTCTTGCACGACACTCTCTTATCTTCAAAAATAGAGTGCCCATAAATTGAGGCTTGGGTTTAAAGCATATCACGCTTTACCAAATATTAAAGATCAAGTCTATGCTTTATAAATTGAGGCTTGGGTTTAAAGATCACGACACTCTCTTATCTTCAAAAATAGAGTGCCCATAAATTGAGGCTTGGGTTTAAAGCATATTACGCTTTACCAAATATTAAAGATCAAGTCTATGCTTTATAAATTATGGCTTTTTCAAAATAAATCAAAATGTGCACAAGCTAGCACATGTATATACAAAGTTTGTTTACAAAAATGGTGTGCCAAGTAATAAATTTGTGCGACTTCTCTTCAATCCTTGGGATCCTCTTCACCTATAAAATAACCAACAATAAATTGGTGCAATAAATATTCCATAAGCATACAAATCATTATCACACACATGTTTGCCACGTGTAAGTAACCCGAGAATCACCCCTACATATATGAACCAACTGAAACAAACATTGGAGACCTCAAGCATACATATCCACCAAAAGTATTAATATTTATAATGGTATCACCCATGATATTAATATAATTTGGCATAGATATAGCTTTATGTTTACGATTTGCTTGCTTAACATACTTTTCTTGAGCATGAGCAATGGAATGTTTTACGTCATTCAGAATGGTTGTAAAATCAATAGTGAATTGATCAGCAGCTTCAATTTTATGAGAAAGTCTAGTTGCTGGAATAGGCAAAAGTTTTCCATATATAGTTTCAAAAGGTGCTCGACCAGTAGCTTAATGAGGAGTATTATTGCAAGCAAATTGGAGAAGATGAATGTACTTATCCCATGAGTTAGGTTAATGGGCAGCATAGGCTCTAAGTAGATCTAAGATAGTGTTATTAGTAACCTTAGTTTGCCCACTTGTTTCGAGATGGAAAGCTGTTGAGAAATCTACTTTAGTGCCTAAGTTGGAAAATAATGTGATCCAAAAACTACTACAAAATCTTGAATCTCTGTCAAAAACAATGACTTTTGGCAAGCCGTTATGTACAAAGATTTGTTTGATGCTTGTTGAGAAGTCAAAGTAAGGTAAGAAGTATGCTTCCTTACTCAAACGGTTAATTTTTGTCCAAATCATATCGTTATGACTCGATGTAGTAGGAAAACCTGTGATGAAGTCCATGGATATTTGTTCCCAAGTATCATTAGGAATTGTTAGGGGGTAAGAATTCCTTGGGTTTTATCTTTATAGCTTTTAATTTTTTGACAAATAGAACATTAAGCCACAAATTTTGCTATATTTTATTTGAGATAAGGCCAAAAGAATTTCCTCGATGCTAATTGTAAGGTAGCTAAAACACCTTAATGACTCATGTATGGTGGTTGATGCATTTCTTCCAGTATGAATTGTTTGAAAGGTTGTGTAATACACAATCTTTTTTGGAAGAAAAGATAACCATCATGGCATGAGTAATCACCAATACGGTTTCAATTTTGTTGTCTCTAAGCTTAGTCCAAATTTCAAAAAAATTTGGGTCTGTATCATATGATTCTCTCGTAGGGCTTAATGGTTGACTTTGAATAACATAAATATTGGGAATACTAGGACGTCTACTTAAAGTATCGGCTACAACATTTTCTTTGCCTAGTTGATATTGAATCATGGGTTGGAAACTTTGGATAAATGAAGCCCATTTGATATGTTGATCATAGATCAATGGTTGGGTCAACAAATGAGACGAATGCTTTGTTGGTCTATCTTAATTAAGAATTCAGATCCCATTAAAAAATGTTTCCAAAGCCTTAAAGCATGGACAACTCTCATATGTACTATAATTTCTTTCTACTGGTTTAAGCTTACCATTTTTATAAGAAATTGGATGTCCATCTTGCATAAGAACAGCACCAAAGCCTTGTCCACTAGCATCAGTAACTACAACGAAGAACAACAGTTGCAAATATGGTAATGTAAGAAGTGGTGCATGGGTCAATGCTTTCTTAAGTTTAGTGAAAGAATGATCCTGTTGACTAGTCCAATCAAAATGTATAGCTTTCATAAGAAGTTCAGTCAAAGGATGTGCAATATATGCAAAATTTCTAACGAACTTCTTGTAGTAGCTACATAATCCCAGAAAAGATCGGAGTTTGTGAATATCATGTGGTCTAGGCCAATTAGTAATGCTTTCGATCTTTTTAAGATCTACTCTAATACCATCAACAGAGACAATGTGTCCTAGATATTCAATTTCTTCTTGGAAGAATTTGCTATTTTTAGGATTGACATAGAGTTGATTCTCTTGAAGAAGTGAGAATAATTTTTCTAAATGGTGTTCATGCTCTTAAAAACGATTCTTACTGAAAACTAAGATATCATCGAAAAACACTACAACAAAGTTTTGATATTTCAAGAATATCCTATTCATCATTTTGTTGAAAGTAGTTGGAGCATTAGTCAAACCGAATGGCATAACTAAAAATTCATAATGGCCAGTTTGGGTCCTGAAGGCAGTTTTGTAGATATCTCCTTCGTCCATTCGAATCTGATGATAACCAAACTTTAGGTCAATCTTGCTAAAGACTTGGGCTCCTTTAAGTTTGTCTAGCAAGTCATCCACTCGAGGTATTGGATATCGATTCTTAACAGTAATTTTGTTTAGTGCACGATAATCGATACACAATCGATATATACCATTCTTCTTTTTAAGGAGAAGAACTAGAGCACCAAATGGAGAACTATTGGGACGAATCAATTCTTTATCTAATAGTTCTTCAACTTGCCTTTGAATCTCCTTCTGCTCAAGCATGTTAACTCTATAAGGAGCTTTACATGGCGGTGAGCTACCAGGAATTATTTCAATTTTATGGTTTTCTTGACGTGGTCTTGGTAAGCCAGGTGGTAAGTCGTCTATGAAGCAATTAGGGAATTTAGACACGAAAGGGTCATGAGACATATTTGATTTGGAGTCATCCTGGGCAGTAAGCTGGTTGACAAAAACTAAAAATGTCTTCTCCTTTTTCTGTACAGCTCTTTTTGCTTGAGTATGAGTAAAAAATGGGCCTAATTCACCTTTGTTTTGGCATTGAAGATAAATTTCTTGGTCATCTTTTATTAACCATATGGTATGGGTGTCATAGTCAATATGGGGGCTATGCTCATGTCTCTATGGTATACCTAAGATGGCATCCACACCTTGCAAAGGTGCCACTAGGAATGTTCTCTTTTCTTTTAGTAGAGTGAACCCATTTGTAATTCTAAATCTTTAACTTTCTTGGTGCAATTGTACTTAGTACCTTGAAATGCAGCTTTTACTTTGTAACTAGAGTACGATGCATCTAGGTTAAGTGCTTTCAATGCTTTCTCAGAAATAAAATCATGTAAACTACCATCATCATGCAATATAGAAATTGATTTTTCTTTTATTTTTCCTTGAATTTTCAATAAAGCATGAATTGAAAATTTACCTTGATCTAAATAGTCGTGATATTAGGGTTACCCTCTTGCTTGAAAGAATCTTCGTTGTCTTCTTCAATAACGTTGAGTCGAGCCATCTATGTGGAATTCTTCTTTTTGTCAGGGCAATCCTGTGCAAGGTGTCCTTCCTTATGAAAATTGTAGCATCTAAAGACTCGATTCTTTGGTTGTCTATTTGAAGGTTTGTTGTTGTTGTCCTTCCGGGTTGAGCTCGAAGGTGATGGGTCGAGCATTGGAGGGGGGCCACTGGTGACCGCCCATGAACTCGAAGTTGATGGGTTGAGCATTGGAGGGGGGCGCTGGTGACCGCCACGTTATCGATGGGCATGTTGGCTCTTCCATGCATCGTGTTTCCACTGGTGGTGGTGACCACCATGTTACCAATGGGGATGTTGGCGCTTCCATGCATCATGTTTAGCATGGAGGTAAGGCATGAGAACATGTATGTCAAGACAATCAGTGAGCTTGCTGATGGGTGCTTGTTTGAGTTGTCAACCGAGAAGGATATTGATGGCCCGCTCGAACTCCGTGCTATCCAGTGGGTCGCGCCAGTTAAGGGGGTTGAGTGGTAGGTCCACCTCTTTATGTTACTAGGAGGGTAGCGGGGGAATCTCACCTTCCTCTCCAAGGGTGTGGGGGAAGGGAGATTAGTAGGTAATTGAGACAGGGGAAGGGAGATTAGTAGGTAATCTCACCTTCCTCTCCAAGGGTGTGGGGGAAGGGAGATTAGTAGGTAATTGAGACAGGGGTGGAGGAGCAGATGGAGTAGAGGTAGCAGTGGCGAGGGTGGCGTTGAGGAAAGGTGGGGGTCTTGCGAATGTAGAGGGTATATTTGTGAAGTGCTTGGGGAGGCCTAGTGGGAGGTGGTGATGGAGGTGTGGGTGATGGAGGGGGAGAGGGAACGAGAGGGGGTGTTGTGAGGATGGTGAAGGAAAAAGGGGTAGGGTTGCGATGGAAGAGGTGATGGCTATCGAGGATTGATGATGAGTACCAGGGTGGGGTGCGGGTGGAGAGCTTGTGGCCTTGGGTGGGATTGGTGATGTGGCAGGGGTGGAGGGTGATGGCTATCGAGGATTGATGATGAGTACCAGGGTGGGGTGGGGTGGGGTGGAGGGTGATGGCTATCGAGGATTGATGATGAGTACCAGGGTGGGGTGGGGGTGGAGAGCTTGTGGCCTTGGGTGGGATTGGTGATGTGGCAGGGGTGGAGGGTGATGAGGAGGAAACTAGAGGTAGGGAGATCATTGGGGGGGCTTGCCCCGCCCTCGTTGTTGTTGTCATCATTGTTGTCGGAGCCACGGGTGGGGAGTTTAGAGTAGAAGAAGGCTTGGGCTACTTCTGCCTGGTTGTCGTCGGAGATGTTGAAAGGGTATGCCACATAGGAATCATCAAATTGTATGATCCCAGTGGTGATGATGACCTGTAGATGAAGGTAGCAGTGGATGTAAAGGACGAGAAGTCCATAGGGGGAATAGGGTGGGAGCTCCTAGCTTGGCGGAGGGATTTGTAGGCCCAGTAAACCATCTCCAACCCCTGGTGCTCAAGGAGATGGAGGGTTTCTCTATGGATTTGGAGGACGGGTAAGGGTAGTGGCAGAGGCTGTGGGGAACGGTAAGGTCGATGGTGGCGTCATCATCCGTGGGATGCCCATATTGGATAAGATTGGCCCAGTTAAGGAGGTTTGCAGGTAAGTGGGTGGATGGGAAGAGTAAAGAGGGATGCAGGTAAGTGGGTGGATGGGAAGAGTAAAGAGGGATGTGGGTTTGGAGAAGGAGATTTGGGTTTGGAAGAAAAGGGTGATGAGAATGGAGATGCATTTGGAGGGAATTTTGGTGAGCAGATAAGAGAGGGTGGCGGGGGAGATGGGGTCTTTGAGGAAAATGTTGTGTTGTAGGAGATTGAGGCAGAGGGTGCTGTGTTGAAGGTTGATGAGTTGGTTGGGGTTTTGAGGTGTGGAAACTCCATGGTTGAGTCCATGAGGGTGTTGACCTTCCTCTTGACGGCACTAGGTACCGGCCCTAAGGGTGGGGGTTGAGGCTAGATTGCGCAATCTTCTACGGCTTGCAGTTGGGCATCCTTCTAGCATAGGGTTGCTTCCGCCACCTATTGGTATTGGTTGAAAGAAAGCCAGAGGCGGTTGCATTCCTAAGCAGGTCTCCTCTTGAGCTCTTGGGCTTCGTTGTGGGCAAGGGAAAGGGCTTGGGTGGCCTTCTGGGTAGCCTCTTGAGAGGTTTAGAGTTGTTGCTAGAGCTCTCTGACCATGGCGAGAGTGGTGGCAAGGGTGGCCTCTTGGTCCTCCAGGGCCGCCATGTAGTTGTTGGTTGGCTATGGTTGCTTCCTGGAGGGTTTCTTGGGTTTGTTGCTGGTTTGCCTTGGCCAACAGCATCTGTTGGGTGGCTGTCACCTGTTCTTGCTAACGTTACATGTAGTTTGTCATTGAGGTGATGAGCTTGGGGGTGAGGTTAGAAAAACCTTGGGCGAAATTGGGTATGGCGCCATGTGTGGATCTAATTCCTTCGGAGTAGGTGGCTTGGCAGCGTAAATGGCCCCGTGTGGACCTTTGAGAGGAGAAGGGTGATGTGAAGTGCCTTCTTTAGGAAACATTGGGGGCAGAGAGGGGAAGTAGTGGCCTCCAGGGCTGGGGGTTTTGATGCGATTTTCATTGCAGAACTGGGTGGTGCGGTGGATGTCCTCCTCTTCCTACGCCTTACACGACCGAGCTTCGTCTTCCTGTTCAGCTTTGAGCTAAGCTTTGGCCACAACAACAGGATATATGTGGGCTTCCTCCTGCTGCCAAGTCTCGGAGAGGGTTTGGGCTCTGGGAGAGGAGTTGGAAGGGTAGCTATGCTCTGAATGCGCACGGGCTATGGCAACTCCTACCAACTGGCTATGTGGTAGATCACCTTTGTCAGGAGAGAGGGTTTGGGCTCTAGGAGAGGAGTTGGAAGGGTAGCTATGCTCTAAATGCTCTGGGAGAGGAGTTGGAAGGGTAGCTATGCTCTGAATGCGAATGGGCTATGGCAACTCCTACCAGCCGGCTATGTGGTAGATCACCTTTGTCTCAGGAGAGAGGAGGCAGTGAGCTTTCCCTGGGGGTTGGAGCAGACTGAATGAAGCTCTTTATGGATATACTCTACCTAATTGACCTGGACCCCTTGGTGGACGCAGGCTAGGGTGGACAAGTTGCAGCGGTGAATAAACCTATCAGTCCAGAGTGTTGAGGAGGAAGGTCAGAGCTCTGGACGGCATTACAAGTTCGAGGTGAGAGAGGTGGTTTCACTCCACACCGTCCTTTGTGATCAGCCACCACTGGTAGGCATTGCACACATGGCACATGATATTGGTGAGTCAGACAGGGTAGTTCGTAGGGAAGATGAAAGGCATCCCTAACAAGGTCTAGGTTGAGGTGGATAGGTCCTTGTTATGAATGACCTGCCCTGAAGCATGGTTGGCATCATATGTCTCCATAAAATACAGGCGGTTGCGAAGATTGGGTCCTTAGTGCTGAAGGGTGGGTAAGTCGTCGAGCCTTGTCTGTTCCAAGCGGGCCACAATGGTGGGGTTTGCTTCTATATCTTGATAACAAGGTTTGGTGTAGTAGAGCAGCTTGTGCTCAACCTTGTGGGGGTGCTTTTTTTGGCGAGCAATTACGGGCGAGTAGTTTTGCAAAACTAGCAAGCGGTTGAAATTGCAATACATACTACCTCTAACATCACTCTCTTTCACTCTTTCTCTCTTTCACACTCTCTTTCTCTCTTTCACTCTCTCTTTCTCTCTTTCACTCTCTCATTCTTTCTCTCTTTCACTCTTTCACATTCTCTTTCACACTCTTTCACTCTCTCTCTCTCTCTCTCTCTCTCTCTCTCTCTCTCTCTCTCTCTCTCTCTCTCTCTCTCTCTCTCTTGGGTTATTAACACGTACACACCAACACATTTCACACTTTCGCGAGATATTGATAAAAGTTGCTTCCATACATGAGACATTGTCCATGGAAAATACTAATAAGTGTTCCGTAACACATAAGTACCTCTAACATTTCTCTCTCGCTCTCTGTCTCTGTCTCTCTCTCTCTCTCAATCTCTCTCAATCTCTCTCCATCTTAGCTTATTGACACATGTACACACCAACACATTTCACACTTTTGTGAGATATTGAATAAAATTTTCTTCCATACATGGCACATTGAATACAAAATCCATAGAAAACATCAATAAGTGTTCTTGGCAACCAATCACATAGCCATCTACATGACTCATATTCCATGTGAGGCATCATAACTACTTGGGTCGTGGAGGTCCCCCCCAATTCGGATACTGATATGGGTTAGTCATGTTATGTTGTGGTATACCATAACAATATGGCATCATTTTCGGTGTCGTTTCTACTCCAGGTGGTGGTGGATAATATGCAAGTTGCCGGGCTATATTGGTAGCTCAACAATCAACATTATTACCTGCACACTCATGATATACACCTCGTTTTATTGAAAAATGATTTAGAGTTTTCTTTTAATTTCACGATACTATTACTAGAGTGAAAGTGGTGATTCATACCTCTTCAAAATCTATCTCGTCTCATTAAAGTGAGGGTAACTCTTGCAACTCAAGATATAAAGTGTGTTGTAGAGCTAAATCATGTGCTTATGTTGCCTCCACTGTGTCACCAAAATGATCATCGTCGATGCACATGGTTACAAAGGTTCCATCCTCTCTTAAGAACTCATTGGCAAGCACACATGCAGCCTTAACAAGCTCTTTCTTCCAAATGTTCCAGCGAGGGACTAGCGGAGTGTTCTTATCTAAGGCAACCTCGTTGGAAAATCTGCCCACACCATTGAACATCCTTCCAAGAGGATGAAGGTTGGCTTCCTATATCTCCAGAATTTTTCAAGTCCTCAACAAACTTTGCCAACCTATTATAATGCCTGGGTGCCAAGTTAATATTAGAACCTTGTTGAAACTAGAAATAGTTATGTTCAAAATACAAGTTGGGGTTTTTATGCACTTACTGTGAGATGTTTTTCCCAATTATATTGTCGGCTATATCAGTGATGGTTCCCAAAATAGCCATGTTCTTTGGTGATATATTTCAAAAAACTTGTATACAAAAACAAAACATGATTACACAAAAAACAAAACACATGCTTTAAAGGAAACGATTACAACAGCTAAACTTGTATACAAAAACAAAACATGATTACACAAAAACAAAACATGGTTACACAAAAACAAAACATGGTTACACAATTAAACACATGCTTTAAAGAAAACGATTACAACAGTAACCATTACTAGTTGGAGGATTGTCAGAACTAGCTATGTCATTGTCTTTGTCCTTGTTCTTGTCCACCTCCTCATCTTCCCTATCATTGTACTCCTCTCCCTCATCATCATCCTCCTCATTTTTGCTTACAACCTTTCTTTTTTTGGTGACTTTCTTTCTTTTTTGGGGACCACTTCTCTCCACAGTTGACTTGCCACCTTTTTTTTCATGCCAAGATTAGTTGCACCTTTGTCTTGCCCACTTGCATCTTTTGCAACATTTGTAGGAAATTCTTTCCCACTGTCTACCCTTGTTACACCTTTCTTGCCATAGCCTATAGATTACCTTAATTCCTTAGCTCTAGACCGCTTATGTTGATCTAGATCTTCTTCACAAAATTATGTTAACAAATGGATAAAATTCCACAAGGCATGCAATATATCACATGGAGCAAGGCATGGGACTATACCTTTCCACAAGGCTTTCTCGTCAGGGGCTATGTCCCATTGGCATAATCTAACCATCATGGGCACAAACTCTAGACCTCTTTTCCAGAAAGTTCTTCTATCCATATTTCTGGATGTATGCCATTATCCTCAACCTCACTCAACACCCACTCATCTGCGGGATGATGAAGGTCGGGGAAAGAAACTATGTCCTTCATCAAAACCCACCACCTGGTAATAAATAGGACAATTCAAAAGTAGTTTTATCAGCATACCTATACCTGGTGCACAAGCTTGTGGAATGAAGTATTTTGTTCTAAGTATACCTATATATGGTGCATCCTGCTGTACACATGAGGTGTGGCTGAGCTAATTTTGTGATTGAAGACTGTATTGCTTTTTTCCAAGATACAAATGCGGTGCCGAAGTGTTTTGCAATCACTTAAATAATCTTTCAAGGACATTATTCCCTTTGATTCTCCTTCCGCGTGAACCTCCCGTAAGATTGGCTTCTCTTCTTCCATTTTGCACTTCATATTAAGTGATGTGGTTATTAAGTGATGCCAATACACGTGCTTATTTAAGAATGGAAGCTCTCCACACTGAATACATCTTCATGGCTTTCTCTCCTTTCTTATTATTTGAACCAAGTTTCTCTTTCTACAAAACTAGAGTAGCCATACATTACACTCACAAACATTATTTGAACCAACTTGCTCTTTTTACACAACAGACTAGACTTACTCATTTGGAGGAAAGCTCGAGCGGGCAATGAGTTGCAGCTTCTCTATTGTGAATTGTTATTGCTTCTCATGCCAATCCTGGTACTTAAATATAACATCAAAGAATCCTTTCCATTTGTAGGATTTGCGATGGCTGTGAATGTGTATCCCTTTTTCGTGAAATCAACTCTGTTTCCTTCAAGTAATTTTGGTACACTTCCTCCTCATCTTTTGTGCATTCCCTTTCCTTAGGCAATCCTCTTGTTTTAGTATGAATCATATTCTTGAAGGCATCCTGTAATTACAAATCAATATGGAAAATGATAAGAAAATTGGAGCACAATTATTAGAGGTACGCACAAATATTACCTGAAAAACAAATTAGGGACAACAGTGCCTTTGGGACACCGAACCAACTTGGTTTGCCCACCTTTTTATTGTTGCAAACAACTATTGTGGTCTCCCACTTCCGTTCATCCTTTGTTAGCTTCTGTAGCATAGTATTTGGATTTACAAGACCGAAATGGTGCATAAGAAAGATGTCATGGCTTGGTGTGTGTGGAACATGCACACGAGTGACCCTGACGAAAAACCAATAATTCATAGATTCAGACATAATACTTACATATAAGACATTGAACCTCTTTAATAACTTGTAAAATATTTAAATACCTGTTAAGGTTTGCAAGGTTCATATTAATAACTCTTCCTCTTCTTCCTCTGTGAAGGAAATGAAGTGACACCAAACTTGAGGATACATATGCTTTGAATGTAACCATTCTATGTTTCCAAGAAAATGAAGAAGATTATATTGGAGATTAAGAAAATTAGAAAACATTTCAAAGGAAGAAGTGTGAATTTAACTTACTTGTTTGCATGCATTGAAGCCATGACACAAGTCTATGGTTTCCATCCTAAACAACTAAATTTTTCCTAGCAAGGTGAGCCCACTTCTATGTTTCTTTGAGCTTTTCATCAATCATATTCGATTGTTGCCACCAAAACCCATTTTTCCATCTCAAGTCCTTAAGATTATGTTCTTGGGGGGCTTCCCTGGGAAAAGTCTCAGAAACAATGAACTCTCCTATTGAAGCTCTCTTCAAGTTCCAAAAGATGGTCATCTGTAGTTCGAATGGCTGGATTCACAAAGCCTATTCAATGGTACAAGTGGAAGTCTCACATCATCGATAGAGTGTGAAGCCAACCAGTCCTACAACATCTCAGTTTGCACCAGCCTCCCAAAATTTTCAGGTAGGGAGGGCAAGTTCATCATCCTCCTCTTCTACCAATTGCCTAAAACCCTTTTTTAAGAGCTCTGTGGGGTAGAGGAGTCTGCTACAATTGTTTTGTGGACCACATTTGACACAATCTCACTTGGCCCTGCATTTTCAGTGCTCTTGGACAATGTTAGTTGAGAAATGTTAATGACGTCCGATTGCTGACGAGATTTTCGAGATCGGGTTGATGAAGCCATTCTAGAACATACAACATTGCAAATGAGTTTAAAGTCAAGTGTGGAGGTGACTTGTGTGTATTAAGAGAGTGAGAATCTCTTTTATAATGTGTGTAAAAGATAGAGAGAGAGTGATTATATGCATTTGTGTTTTTCTTTGTGTGTGTATTTGTGGGGGGTAGAGATGCATGCAAGACGTGCATGTATGTATACATGAGTGTGTTTTAGTATGTGTGTGTATACCTAAGTATGAGAGAGAGAGAGAGAGAGAGAGAGAGAGAGAGAGAGAGAGAGAGAGAGAGAGAGAGAGAGAATCACCTTTAGCATGTGTGTAAAAGATAGAGAGAGTGATTATCCACCACTGGTGTTTTTTATTTGTGTGTGTATTTGTGGGGGGAGAGATGCATGCAAGATGTGAGTGTTCAAAAACGAAAAAGGATAGAGAGATAACGTTACCTCCTTGCTCTTGATGGTGGTAAAAAAAAAAGGCATCAAGATGGCCTTTTATACAAAAACAAAGTAATCATGGTTAAATCTAACCCAACCCAAACCCAAACCTAACCACTCGAGTTATACAACTAGATCATATGCAAAATGCAACAAGGAATTAGTATCATATACCCCATACGGGCATGTAACAATAGCTAGACATTGGCTGTATTGCTAAATATGGAAAACATCGTAATAAGTGCTTATGTTAGAAGGGATTCATGCTAGTTTCTTGGTACGATTATAATAAAAATCATATACCCCATACAGGCATGTAACAATAGCTAGACATTGGCTGCATTGCTAAATATGGAAAACATCGTAATAAGTGCTTATGTTAGAAGGGATTCATGCTAGTTTCTCAGGGCTCTACTTCTTAGTGGAGAATTAAGATGTTTAAAATTTTTGTGGGCTAGAGAGTCAAGTTGTGACTATCTTTATCCTCCTCTTTTAAAACCTAACAAGCAAGCTGCTTTAGCCTCCTACACAAGCCAACTCATCATCAACGAGCATCAACCTAATGCATCCAGCAAGTAAGATCACACTGTCTCTCTATTTATTGCAGTGCACACATAGGCAATTCGTTGGGGTGGGGCGGATCTGACTCACACAACATGAGAATGAATAGCACATGAGATACAATATTGTATCTTGGCATAGAGCTTCAGGAGAGTGCATCCATCATAGACGCATGTTCTTGGACATCACGCACCGTAGCTTGCTCAACAATGTTCCTCTCACAAGAAGTGTTTCATTGCCTTGTCCTTAGGAACGCATCACCCATAGTTGGAGCACCTGCTGGTGGGCGACTGACTATGAAGGGAAGCGCCTCGTCATCTTGCTCTGCTTCTATAGGCAATGACTACTTTGTCACCTTTCTCTACTTCTATAGGCAGTGCTTGGATGTGCAAGTGAATCATAACAAAGAAGACCCAAAGGATCGATGATGAGGTGGAGCATAACAAAGTAAAGTTTCATTGCCTTCTTCTAAGTGTGCCTAATGCTTTCCTCGTGTGCTTTATGCATGTGTGTGTGTGAGAGATCTTATGTAGGATGATTATGGGGATGTCCCAATTGGTATTGGAGCTTGACTTGATTCAATTAGTGACTCACCTTCGTGCAGCTTGTAGATGGACAAATCCGGGCGACGACTGCAGATGGACGACCTTCCCATAGCTTGCGATTGTAGACAATGATTGCAAATGGACGATGATTCCGGACGATGATTGTAGACGGACGACTATCCCTTGCTAATAAAACATCGTTGCCCGTTTTAGCTTTAGTACAGTGTGGCATGTGACGTGGCATTTAACTGCCATGTCATATTACTGTGAGCATCGACAATGTGATGTGGCAGTTAACTGCCATGTCACTTGCCACATCATATTACCGAAGCAACGTGCTAGTCGCCAGCCACATCATCTGCCACATCGCCCACCGTCGCCTCTCGTCAGGTCGCCGTCAGTTGCCACCCATTGCCTCTCCTTAGTTTCCATTGCCCATCGCCTCTCGTCAATTACTCGTCGCCCATCACGTCAATTGGTTGTCGCCCATCACGTCAATTGCTAGCCCGTCGATTGCCATCGCTCGTCATAATGTGGCTGCCATGTCATTTGGCAATATGACGTGGCTGCAACGTCAGATTGCCGAGATGTGGCATTCGCCAGCCATGTCATCTGCGCGCAGTCAAATAGGGTGCTCTCGTGAGCGCAATAACAGGGTGCGTAAAGACGGTGGAGAGCCTTGGAGATGAGACCTTAGTCCCTATGTTTTGCCCGTGAAAAGACTTGTCAAAAAAAAAAAAAGAAGAATCGAAATTGCAGAGAGGCCCTCATTAGTTCACAAAACCTGCAATTATAGACAAAGGAAGTCTACAGTATTAATAGGTCGGTGATCATGTTACCATAACAACAAAAATGAATTGAGATTTTGATAATGTTCTTATAATAAAAGAAGGCGTGTGCTAATCTTGTCATTAATAATCCAACGACATTCACTTTTGTGTGATTTGTAAATGGCTGTAAGAAGTAGAAGACCTTTGTAAGGTCTCTTCCTTGTTGAGGGAGATACATTAAAATCTTGACATTGTGTTCTTTGTATTCCTTGTTGAGGGAGATACACTAAAATCTTGACATTGTGTTGTTTGTATTGCCATCTCTCTAACTAGTTTCTTGCACACAAATGTATATTATTGAAAGCTTTGTCTGGGGTCTAAGTATGATATGATACATACTATTTGCCCAAAATGGAATATAATATGGGAAGTACTAACTGCTATTAAAAAAGTTTTAAGGTTTTTATTTTAAAAATAATGTCTAGTCAATAAAGCCAAGCACAAATACTCATGCATATGCATGGTATTAGTCTATGTGTATGCTTATGCAAATGCATGTCTATGCATATTCATATGAACAAGCCTACATTCCATGGACATAAGCATATGTATATGCATAAGCCTAGCCTATGCTGAAATATATGCATAGGCTATGCAAAAGCATAGGCATTATCAAAGGGTGTGCTTAAGCTCTATGCAAGAAGCTATGCATATAGGTAAATGCATGATGTTGTAAATAAAGATATGCATAAATGCTCATTGAGGGTGCCTGCATCCATGACTTGTAAAAAAACTCTGGACTAAGGCATATAAATAAAGATATGCATAAATGCTCATTGAGGGTGCCTGCATCCATGACTTGTAAAAAAACTCTGGACTAAGGCGTATATTTTTGAAACATGTTTGGGCCTTTCTCTATATCTAGAACCCATGTATGCATGTATCTCTACCAAAGGTTCTCTTTATTCAAGATATTTTATTTTAGATATGTCTTTTATTTATATCATCTACTAGGATTAGTGGGTTTAATCAAGCTGTATGTGCTGGTATGATGTCTACAGGATTAATGTGTTTAATCAAATGTGTATGCTGGTATGATATGGTTAAGATTAATGTGTTTAATCACTTGTGTGCACTGACTAATATTATTTTGGATGAAGATGATGATTGAGTGGTGAATTATGTGTTAATTGTGGGTGGAACATATGTTAGACCACTATGAGATATTTTGAAAGACATGTGAACACCTTTTATGGTTTCATATTTAGGCATTAATATTTTTGTAAGGCTAAGTTCTCATACCTTTGTACATACCAAATAGTCTTTTATACTTTTGGTAAGCCTAAGACTTTATATTATTACTTGCTATATTTTTATAGAGCTTGTATACTCATAAACTCAAAAGCACTTGTGCTTTGCTTTTGGAAGATCATCCTTTTAGAAAGCAAGATTTTTCTATTACATATAAATATAGGTCAGTTGTACAAGGGCCACACTCATCCTAGGGGAGATTCAACCCACTCTAGTGTTGATGGTGACCTCTACTCTCACTATAAGAGGTGGGGCCATTATCCACGCCTTTTTCGACGCTTTAGAACTAAGCTCAAAATCCCCAAAACGTCGAAATACGCGTGGAAAAAAGTGTTGAAATAGAAACGTCGAAATATCCATCGATACACGCGTCGAAAAAAGCATCGAAATAAACATTGTTTTGACGGATTTTTCCACGACTATTTCAACTGCTATTTCCACGCTTATTTTGACTAGATGTTTCGACTGCTATTTCGACGGATGTTTCGAAATAAACATTGTTTTGACGGATTTTTCCACGACTATTTCAACTGCTATGACCTGAGGGAGGGGTTTTGGTGGCTCTTCCTGGGTTTCTACAGGTGAACTAGGGTTAATGGTGGTGGTGCCCGATGGTGCGGCTGAAGTGCCCACCCCTCCCCTGAAATATTGTTGTGCCATCGCTCTTTGCTCGAGTGTGGCTTGTGCTGCTAAAAAACCCATAAACTGGTCAGGCGACATGGTATATGGAGAGAAGGATGGAGAGTAAGCCGGTGTCTCATCTGGAGTGCGAGACATGTTTCTACACACACATAACAAAGACCACATGGGCACTTTAATAAGATCATACACATGAATAAGAGCACACATCTCACAACACACAACACACACACATGCAACCAAGAGGAGAGGGGAGGGAGGGCAAAGAAGGAGGCGAACTTGCTTGAGTGGTAAGGAGGTGGAGAAGAGCTTGGGAGAGAGAGAGAACTTGCAAAACAAAGAACAAAAAAAAACAAACAAAACATTCATTATCCCTCAATCCTGATACACACACATCTCACAACCAAGAGGAGAGGGGAGGGAGGGCAAAGAAGGAGGCAAACCTACTTGAGTGGTAAGGAAGTGGAGAAGAGCTTGGGAGAGAGAGAGAACCTCCAAAACAAAGAAGAAAGCAAAAAACAAGATAATTATCCCTAATCACACACACAGACATTTCACAACACATGTACATGTAACCAAGAGGAGAGGGGAATGAGGGTAAAGGAGGCATACCTGATGAGGTAGAAAAACCCACGCGCGCGAACAAAAATGCAGAAAAAAGAGAGGTTCTGTTTTACTGTAAAAACTTGCGCCGTCGATATATGCGTCGAATAACCGTGGGAAAAAGCATCGAAATCAAGGTGGAAAAAAGCGTTGAAAAGTCAGTGGAAATAAGCATCGAAAAAAATAAATTTCCCACGCTCTTTTTGACGGATATTTTGACGCTTTTTTTCACACTATTTCGACGTCCTTTTCCACAGTCATACGACATTTTTGACGATCGTTACTTTTCATTCAAATTCAAAATCTTTCCAGATCTTGCGCGCTCGACATTTCAAATTACCTATCACCGACTACCACCCTCCACAAATACTTAAGGGAGGATTTTCCTCCAAAAATAAGCATTCGTTCCCATTGCAAATCAATATGGAAACCATGGACGGCGCCACACCCTCAAATTTTGTTGATTTAGAGGAGAAGACACTTTGCCTATGTACTCTTCGCTACAAATACCAAGTGGCTCAACGTCGACGAATTTGCAATGACATACAAAAAATGGTAAAAAAATTTTGGTGGAGCTATTGGAACATCTAATTAGTGGCAATGCGCGCTTCAACAATGATGAACCAATGGATATCCGGCTTGAACGATGGAGACCAACAAGACTAGCCACAAACGAGGTGATCCAACAACCCGAGGAACTTGAGGGGTATTTGGAGCAAATACTAGAACATGACATGGATGGCATGATAAATGCCTTATATGATGGAACAGAAGATCGTAGATTGGAACACGAAGGGGTAGAAGAAATCACACGACGTGTGGAATACGGTTCCCAAGAAGAGAAAGAGTGCTCAGGTAATACTATAGCTTGTTAACATATTATGTTAAGTCATGATTGTCATCCAAACTTACCTGCTACAATCTTTTTTGATGTTTACAGGGATTTCAGTGTCAGGGTATAATGGATGTCCATTATGTGGGCCGCAACTTGAGGCTCGATACTCAGTCTATGAAGAAGATAGTATACGAGGGCCATAAGAAGTATCTCCCAGTGGACCATCCTTTGCATGAGGGATTTCTAGGGAGGTCTCCTCGCATATGGAAAAGCAGTGATTGGAGGACCTTATGGGAGATGGATCCAACCTGCACACCTCTAGGAATGAAGCATCTATCCATTTTCCATCAACTTCCATACTGGAATGACCTTCTAGTGAACCATCTTCTTGACCCAATGCATATTTTCAAGAATATAGCCAAGGTGCTTTGGAAAACCATCAGAGGAGCAAAGGAAAGCAAGGCACAACGAGATGATTTACAAGAGGTTCAACACATGCAACACTTATAGGCCCAAAATAGACCAGATGGGAAGGTGAAGCTACCAAAGCACCTTGGGTCATGACAAAGGAAGAGAAACGACGTGTAAAGAAGTGCATTAGTGAGTTTCGTACCCCTACAGGATGCATGCATTTCTTGAAGGGAGCATTTACAAAGGACGATGAGCTTAGTGGCTTGAAGAGTCATGATTGGCACAAATTCTTGCAATTCGTGCTTCCTATAGCCATCAAGGATTGCCTCAACAATGACATTAGAGCAACAATTTACAAAATTGGTACAATGGTGCATTGGATATCAAGGAAAGAGATTAGTAGAGACACATTGGAAGCAGCATGGTTAAACTCCATCAAGGCTGTTACAATGGCTGAGAAATACTTTCCAACAAGTATTTTAACCATTCAATTGCACTTGCTAGTTCATGTGGTTGATGAAGTTGCTATAGCTGGGGTTGCCTATAGCCGATGGATGTTTTTCTTGGAGAGATTTATGAAGACACTTAAAGTATTTGTTCATCAAAGAGCTCGTCCTGAAGGTAGTATGGTAGCGGGATGGCTTGTTCAAGAATAACTTGTATATATAACTGAATTTCTCAGTACGTCTGATCTTGATATGCTAAGATTATGGACACATGAAGAAGATGATCGACTAGTTGGGGAAGAGCCACAAGGGAAAGGCCTTGTGAGAACAATAATGGATGTAGCATTGCATGAGAAGATCAATAAATTTTGCATCTTAAACTCACATGCTATGGAGAAATGGATCGAGAGATATAACTTGGTGAAGGCTGAAAGGGACCAAGCTCGTTTGAGTTTTAGGAGCCGAACAACCCACACACTACCATACCCAACAGAACTTGCACTTCTTCCAGACTTTCCTTCTAATAAATGGCTCGAGCAATATTGCAAGCTAAACGCAATGGTGAATCAATAAGTGATGAGGAGGAGGAGCTTGCATATGGTTGTGATTTCCATGTATGTGAGTTTGAGATATATACACATTGTCTTTTATGTTGTGCTTTCGTGAATTTATATAATAAAAGTACTTATTTATTGTGCTTGCAGTATCATAAATTTGGGGCAATTTGGTAATGATGTGAGGACGTCACTTTCGAGTAGAAGGAATAGATAAAAAGAGAAGAACATTTGATTGTGGTGTGAAGGCTAATTTCTGGCAAGAAAGTCATTCAAGTGCAAGTGATGGCAATACTGAAGTAGGCATGCTATATTATTGTGGAACAATCCAAGATAATATCAAGGTTGGATTCAAAAAGTTTGATATGTTCATTTTTTATGTGAAATGGTTCAAGTTGGTAACTCAAGGGGCGCAAGTAACTGTACACAAACACAAGTGTGGATTTCTTGAAGTAGACCGCACAAAGATATGGACTAATCAAAGGAACACATTTGTGCTACCAGAGCACTGTGAGCAAGTCATCTCTATGGAAGACCCGACAGATCATAAATGGTTGTTTGTGATCCAAATAAATCCACATGGAAAAGAAATATTTGAAGAGGTGAACAGGTCAAATTCACATAGACTCTCCAATTAACATGACTCTAACCCTAGAGAAAGACTAGTCAATTGTAGAGAGATAATGCCACTACTAGTGGGGTTTTCTCCATAGAGACTAGAATTATAAAAGAAATTAAGGGTAGAAGCGTTAAGGGTCTAAATTTAGAAAAGGGATGATGAAGGAAAGTCCTAATAAAATCCTAGAAAGAAGTAGTATTAATCCAGAGAGAGACAAGGAAAAAGTTAGAGAGAAGACAACTAGTGGTCTAATAAACTAAGGCTAGGAAGATCTAAACTTAGAATAGTAGCTTAACTAAATCAAATAAAGGAAGAACAAGATTTTAAATTAAGATTTGATAAAGGATTAAACCAATATGAGATGATTCAAGAAAAAGTATTGGGTTGAAACATGAATAGGACCTATCTTAAATTTAGGTGAATATCTTATATGGCTAAGAGTAACCTTAAATTTAGGTGAATATCTTATATGGCTAAGAGTAACCTTATAAAAAAGAAAAGAAAAGGCTTCCTTAGGGGAACCTTGAAGTTTTACCTTTGAAAAACTACTTAAAGTAGTATGTTTTATCTGAGACTTTGGGAATGATCATCAAAGAATTGTGCTATGACCAAAACGTTCTAACCCCATAAAGGATGAGTGAAGGTGCAAAGCCTTGGCCTTAAGAAAAGTGCTTTTAGTCTAAGTTAAGAGTATGTGTGCTTTAGAGACCTTGTATAATTAGTCTAACTAAAGGATAAACTTGGAAATTGAGAAATTAAAAAATCAAATAAGTTGACCCTTAGAGACCCTATGGCTTAAGTTGATCCTTAGAGAACCTATGGCTTAAGGGAAGAATAATCCACTATTTGCTCAAAGGACCATGAAGGCTAGGAACAAGATTATTGGATTGGGAAATGTATTCAAAGATTCGATGGAGGACCGAGACTATCTCATTGGAACTTGCAATAATTTACCTTATTTTGTGAATACATGCATAATGCATGGTTGCTTGATCATATTTGATAATTGTTTGAATACTATTTGTAAAATACTTAGTGGAATTATTGAAATACTTAATGAAACTTGTGAAGGTACCTCACAAGTTGATATGATACTGGGTGGATGTTATTTGATTGGTGAGTCTATCACAATAAGATGGTTGTTTGAGAGCTTGGCCCATCTCGATGTGGACGTGGGTGTGAGGACAGAGGTATCTTCGATGTGTGCTATGCCAAGCACCAGACTCTGGTGCAAACATGACTTGGAGTGCTCATACCTTGGGAAGAATATAGCCATCAGAAGTGGCTATTATCAATCTTGGATGCGAGACTTAACATGGGCTCCTCACTCTTGCCGGATAGTAGCACAAGTTGGAGTGATCACGCTCAGTGGTGGGTGCATATCTTCCTAGTTTGAGGAGTAGAGGTGTGGTGCAAGGAGATATTTTTGGAATTATATGATATTACTTTTTTAGTTGGATGATATTCCAAAGTTTACAATATGTATTTTTTTCAGTAGAAAAGTTTTAATTTTAAATATCAAAAGAAATGTTTGTTATGGAGTGTACGTGAACTGTCTTTTCATTGCTTTAGTTGGGTGTGTCACAACGAATCAGGAATATCAATTATGGGTATGTGAGTTTATGCTAACTCCATAGGCCCAATGGTATGGTGGCATGCTAGACCTAGGGGATTGGATGGGGTCTAGGCTATGCTTATAGATCTAGTTAAAGTAGAAATTGGTTACACCATTTGGAAAAGCTTTTGGCAAGGTGGACCTAAATAAATGGGTGCTTTCCAAATGAAACCCAAATTCAATTTGAAAAAGTTTAGAGAAATGGGAAAAACTAGGAACTTAGATTCTAGGAAACGATTGAGTCAGTCCACAGGAGTAGAGGTTGTCTGCTTCATGATCGAGGAGTAAGACATTGGAGAGTGTTGTATGCATTATATGAAGCCACCAATCATCTCTTCCTTGTGAGATCCATGAAGGGACCCTACAGGAGGAGTCATACACATTTCTTGGTGTAAGGTACTTTTGGTAGTTATGGGACGTATGCTGCTAGTTAGTCGAACACTAGGTCAGTATGTATGATTACCCCAGTTGGAACTCTCTATCCAATATGTGTATATGTCATTATCATGCTTAGGAAAGATGTATTGCATATAGTATATAGGGGGTGGGGGTCCTTATAGTAGTCAAGACAAGCACATGACAAATACCCTTTAGACTTACCTTGGGACTTGTTTAGCTAAACTCATAATATTAAGAGATAAGCTAAACCATTGTACACATAGAGAAGTCTGTCAATCAACACTAGTGAGAATACTTACTTATTTGTCATGTTGATGAAGGTGTCTACCCATTTGAAGCTTCCCAAGGGAGGCTCTTGTTAATGTAGCTAGATAGTCTTGTAGTTTCCACCGTTTCACCAATGGTGTTTGTTGTAGCTCTCCCTCTCATGATAAGAAGCTATGGTGCTAGTCTTGGGATATGTCCCAATTACCATAATTGTGGTTATCGGGCTACTTTTGCTAGTCATGGTGTGCTTGGGATAAACCTAATCTAACACCAAATGTTTGAAACATTGTGATGTCGGACATGGTTTGAGCACTCCATGTGGGAACGAACCTTAAGGTTCCAGGTCTGACTTTTGCTCCTTCATTGGACTATGCCCAAAAATAGGTCAATTGAATACCTTCTTCATAAAATTTAGGGTGATGTTTATGGAGCTAGTTGGTAAATCTGAAGCTTGGAGGAGGTGGTGCCTCTTGTTTCCAGGTGTTGCGCTAACGTCTGTGTTTCATTGGCGCATATCCTCCCAAAGTTTCTTGTTTAGAGGTGGATCCAAAGGAGTCTAGCCTTCTTAATATAGTAGAGCACTCTACTAAGTGTGCTAGTTGTTTTCTAGGATCAAAGGCTTGGTGGGTTTGAGGAAGTGTGGTTTGATGTGCTACAGTTGAATGTATTATTGTTTCCAGTTAGTCTAGATCAGGTTTGCATCAAAAGTCCTTTTAGTGTTTCTAGTGCAACTCTAAAAATGGTTTTAGAACCTTTTTTTGTTGTTATTAGGATCACGTCTGTAGGTTTACATATGCATGCTCATGTGTCTAGGTTCACACCTCTAGACTCACATTTCCAGGCCATATCTAGGTTGATTCTTCTAGGCTCATGTCTGAAGCTCACACCTCTAGACTCACGTCTACAAGCTCACATTTTGTTTATATAAAAACTCACATACTTGTCTTATGAAATAAGCCTATTTGAGGTATGAAAATCTAAGAATTGAGCCTATGATAGGGTTGGTATGCACTTATTGGGTAATAATTATTTAATTTCCTAATAATTATAAAGGAAAAGAATTTTCCTTGGAATTGTAGAGCTCACATGTCCAGACACACCACTTACATGTCTAGGATCATGGCTCACATATGCAGGCTCATGTCTATAGAATCACATCTTTTTACATGGACTATAAGCTCATGTCTCCTACCCGAGAGCTAGTTTAGCTTAGTTTTTTGTGGTTTTTGTGATTTTTAAACTTAATAGGGTGTGATTAATGGTTATAATCCTAATTAAGGATTTTTATGTAAGTAATTATTAGATATTTATGGTAGTACTACAGTGAGGCCATGTACTTATGCCATGGGAACTTTTGTCCCACTGGGTTCTTTCCCATGGCCATCCAGGTGTGAATGGACACCTTAGTGTTAACTAGTATATAAGCAACCTTATCCACTGTTTAGGGAGGTTGATGCTCATTTGTACTTTCTCCTTCACTTCATCTCTCTCCCCTTTGAGATATTCTCTCTCACACTATATACCCTTGGATTCTTGTCATTGTGCATTGTGTGTGTGTGAGCTCATAGTGGTATCAGAGATTAGCTTCTTCACCATTGAATTTTTCTTCTTTTGTTGCTTGGAGCCTTAGTGTTTTTGTAAGCTTTCATTGAAGCTTCTCTATTAGATCTTAGAGATTTGGATATTTTGGATCATCTTCTTCACCATTGTAGTAGCTCTAGGCATCTTCAACAGTCATTTTGCTTCCATGTGGCATGATTGTGTGTGCTACACTCAGCTCCATCTAATGTGGCTCTTCTGCGCTCGTCTAACTAGCAACAATCAACTTTCTTTACCAAGAGTGGTTTGTCTCCAACATTCAACTATAGTTAACAGATGGCTTTGTGGTGACTTGCTTCTCTATGAACGCTGCTTGACATTCACCCGATCCTCATTGCTCCATCATATTCCACCAGCAATAGCACCATCATCAGCTCCATCAATCGTGCATCATTGCATCACCACAAGATAACACATGGTAAATTAGTTCCTGATCTAACTTCTGAAATTCCAAACAACCAGGTCTAGGTCAATCCCTTGATTCAACTTTTTCAATTGCCCCATGACCAGGTTATAATCACCAGATTCACTTGCATAAATCATGGGTTTCTTCAATTGGCAAATCAAACTTTTCCAAGCGCCTAGTTTCTACATAAATCGTGGGGTTCTAATTGGACTTTTACAATCGCCCAATTCTCTTGCATAAACTGTGGCTCTTCAATAGGGATCCAAACTTTTACAATCATCCGGATTCAAAATCAGTTCAATCTCGGCACACTCATCCATTTATTTGTTTGGTATTTACTCCTTTTAGAGTTTTATGGTCAGAAATATCCTTTTTGCCAAGGATTATGGGGTCTTGTCAATGGTGATGAGGTGCATCCTAGCAGCATAACTACTCCTACCATGCCCCTCAAATTACAACTGATCAAAGAAGATGGGATTCTAATGATGCACAAGCTTTGGCATTAATTACTTTGTATATTAAAAGGAAAATTGTTCTACATATTCGTCCATGCAAAACATCTAAACTTGCTTATGATACTTTAGAGACTATGTATCAGGTTGAAAATGATGCATGAGTTTCTTTTCTCACGAGGCAACTTGATAAATGAGAAAATATAGGAGAAGGGATATATTAACCAGTTGAAAGTGATGCAAGAGTTACTTTTCTCAAGAGGCAACTTGATAATGAGAAAATACAAGAGAAGGGATATATTAACCAGTTGAAAATGATGCAAGAGTTACTTTTCTCAAGAGGCAACTTGATTAATGAGAAAATACAGGAGAAGGGATATATTAACCAGTTTTACAGAACTTTAAGAGAACAACTTCTCAACATTGAAGATGAGATCATTCTTGATAAGGAAATGATTAACATCACCCTTAACTCTTTGCATGAATCTTATTTGTGTTTCAATATTTCCCTTTGACTTTATTTGAGAGGCAATGTAGACCCTCTTACCTACCAGGAGCTTGTTAGATTATTGTTGCATAGGGAGGAGCAGTCCTCCAAAAAGAATGTATCTAGTAGTTCTAGCAGTGATCAGGCTCTTATGACCAAGGACAAAGGCAAGAAGTTCCAGTGGAAGAATTCAAATAAATCTTTTAAGACTAAGGATGATTCTAAGAAGCCAAAGAAGATTACTTGCTGGTCATGTAGGAAGCTTGGCCATGCACTTGAACAGTGCTATAAATTGTAAGCTAAAGAAAAAAAAGGAATCACAAAGGTTCTACAACTAGAGTGGCAAGAAAGAGGACTCTCCGAATGCTGTCCTTGAAGACTTCTCACTTATGGCTATTTGCAGCTTCAAACAGTTGGTATCTTAACAGTGGCGCTTCCAAGAAAGAGGACTCTCGGAATGTTGCCCTTGAAGACTTCTCACTTATGGTTGTTTGAAGCTTTAATCTTGACCATTTAGAAAGTTTGTATCTTAACAGTGGTGCTTCCAAGCATATTAGTTATCAAAGAAGTTTGGTCAATAATATGGAATATATGTGCAAGATGGCCACACTATTATGTGTGCCAACAATGCCTCTTATCCAGTCAAAGGTATTGGTGAGATTTACCTTACTACTACTAGTGGTGAAAATCTATCTTCAAAATGTACTTTTTGTTCGAGGTATAAAGAAGAATTTGTTTTTAGTGCCCACTCTAGCAAAGGAGGAGTCTTAATGTTGAATTTAAAGGGATATGCCACACATTTGGATTACAGAGAGGTTTGTTAGATATTAGTACTATGGTGAGGCCATGTACTTATGCCATAGGTACTTTTGTTCCACTAGATTTTTCCCCATGGCCATCTAGGTGTGAACGAACACCTTTAGGGTGAGCTAATATATAACCAACCTCATCCATTGTTTAGGGTTTCTGGTCATTTGTAATTTCTCCTTTATACTTGCAGAGAGCTTCATCTCTCCCCCCTTTAAGCTAGCCATTCTCTCTTACATCTACACCGTTGTGTTCTTGTCATTGACCATTATGTGTGTGAGTTTAGCTCACTTTAGCTCCATTGTGAGCTAACAATGATTTAATGTTCTTTGATTACTTTTTGATGGATTTACATGCTTCTAAGCTACCAATTCAAACAATGCATGAAATTTTTTGATGAAATGCATGAATAAAATTTATAATCCCACTCTAATCCAACCTAATGGAGCCCAACGCTCATGTTATTTAGAGTGGATTCCACTCCTAATCACAATAGCTAAGCTAATCCTTGGCTCTAAGCAATGAAATCTAAGCCACTTGGGCTCTAATTTCATGCAAATCGCCAATGAACCAAGGTTTTTTCCTTCTAATAGATGAAAAAAGAATGCCCTAATGCAAATAAACTTCAAATCAAAATTAAGCACACAACTAAGTACATCTCATGCCTAGGTCTGGAAGACATCAAAAAGCTGCACACTAAACAAGTAAAGTTAGAAGTTAAAGTCCCAATTAAATCGTGCCCTTCCTCCAAAACCATATGTTTTTCAGAGTGTGACCTTCTAATAAACACCACGTAATATTGGGTGATCCTAATAGCTTGGACAAATAAGTAGAGCTAAGCCCTAGGCTAGTTCTCGTCTCGGCACATATACATACACATACACATGCATGCATACGTAGTAGTATATATGTGTATGTGTGTGTGTGTGTGTGTGTGTGTGTGTGTGTGTGTGTAGTATATAAATATATCAATGTTTTAAAAAATAGCTTTTAAGTGTATTATTTTCTTTCAGATTATTATGATAATTTTTAAACGAAAACTCAAGATGTATAACTTAATATATTTTAATAGAATTTATATTTTTTAATAAAATTTTCTTATTTTTTTAAATTATTGAATAATTATTTTAATGATCAAATTCTCTCTAATTTTAGATATATTCTTGCTAATCTCCTCTATATTTTATCCACTTCATATTACTTACGTGAAAACAAGAAACACATTATTGAATCTCCTATCAATTTGATTAATTTTCCATTGTTCTATCCATGCTACTTATTAATAATATTGAGATTTTGGAGTAAATAATTTTCCTCATAAAAATATATACTAAAAGGCATACTAGACTCAAAAGCATAGATTTAAAATTTACAGACTCACAAATTCTTTTGAAATATCTAGCCAAAAAATGAAAAAATACAAAGTTCGAGATATACACTTTTTCACCTTCTTGAGAGTTTTTACTCACTCAAGATTTCCTTTTTTATTTTTTAGCTTTGCACATGTGACATGGAAGCAAGTGTTGCAAGGAAAAATGGAGAGTAAAATAAGTTTTTATTGTACTCTTTTTTTATTTTTTTATTTTAATTTTTACTTTTTTAAAGTTACATTAAAAAATATTTATTAATTTTATGTAAATAAAAAAACTATAATTTTTCTTTGTTTTAAAAATATTTTTCTCTTTTTAATGAAAGAATTATTTTGTACAAAATGTTAAGCCAAAAATGAATTATCAAAAATATATTTCATTCGAATTAAATAAATAATTTAAATTTTGTATTCTAGTATACTTCAATTAGCACATGTCTACACCATAATCTGTAATGAGCATTTGTATTACATTGTAAATGTATTTTTTCTGGTGGGTTGATTTTTGATGTTTTTTTCGACGATTTTCAATATATAAAAAATCTCCAAAATCGTCAATATGCGCGTCAATATAGAAGCGTCAATATGCACGTCGAGATACACGTCGAGATAACTATCAGTATACCTGTCGAAAGTAAAACTATTTTTCGACCACTATTTCGACGCTTATTAGAACGCTGGTTTCGACTCTAACAACGACTACTATTCGACTTCTATTTCGACGCTGGCAATGATACGTTTTTTGATGAGTATTTCGATGCACATTGCGATGCGTATATCAACAGATGCGTATATCAACAGATGCACGTTTTTTTTTAAATAATGGTACACCCAAGTGTAGTCGCGAGTGTTACAAATTACGTCCATGTTCTCTACTGTAAGGTCATGAAACGGTAATTTTTATTAAGTAGCAAAAGTTACATAGCTCATAATGGAGCCAATAACAAAAAGTACACAAAAAGAAGCATAGAGCCGAAAAAAAGAAGTGCGCCACTGAGGCTCGACTCCTATACATAGCTCCTAATCATCAGCGTTGTCCTCAGGGTTTGGCAATCGTCCCTACAAACGAGTATTTAAGAGAGAAAAACTTAGAAATGACAAGTGAGAAAAAAACTAATTAATGGGTGAAAAAGGTAAACGTTTACCATATTCACCACATCCTTCCAATTCACGTTGTGGGCCTCTCGCTCAAGCTGCTCGAGGTGGGCATTCGTCTCGTGCAATAGGGCGTACCTTTCCTCTGCATCACTCGCAGCACACCCGACCACTCGTAGAGCTGGAAGCATGAAGCATGAGTACTTATTAAAAAAAATGAAATGCCCATTATGCCAAAAAAGTGAGTGATATGTATATTAATACTTATAAAGTAGGTGTGGAAAGCATCCCAGCCACCACTTCCAAGATGGGAGCTCCCTATGCTCTCCATTTGCTTCGCCTGCGCCTGCAGCCTCCTCCTGCTGCTTATACCTTTGGGGATTTACATAGTGGTTTCTACACTCCTCTTCCCAAATCTCTTATGAGCAATTCCAAGGCTTTTGTCCCCCTGACTTTACCTTGCGTGTGATGTCACTGCGCCAGTACTTCATCACGTTCACCATGTGATCTTTTATCCATCTAGAGTGGACCTCTTCACTACCTGGTGCTGGCATAGACTCACTTTTTATTTGATTCACGACTCGTTCCTTCTTGGCCTTATTAAGTTTATGCCATCATGTAGTTATGCAGTCGTAAAATAAGCAAAGGCTACATGGCATAACTCGTGGATTTGAGACTTCATCTCGTTTGACAACATCACTAAGACCACATTTCCATCCACTACTTGATAGCGGGAACGAGCTGGATTGGGGGTAGAGGTATTTATGTCGAAGCGACGAGATGAGTGTGAGCGTGGTGTCCCCTCATAACTAGCAATGGGTGGGTGCTCACGGCGTTGAGGGGAAGAAGCCTTCCATGGAGTCACCACCATGGCAACAATTTGTCGAACAATCTCGTCTACGAGACGAGTGGAGCGAGCCGTCGGGGTTTGTGTGATGTACCGTGGAGTGTCCGAGGGCATGACCTGTGTAGTGGTGCACTGTGATGGTTGTGTAGAAGTGCCAGCGCCTCCCCCAAAGTAGGCTTGCTCCATAGCCCTTTGCTCGAGGCTCATCTGCGACATAAAATGGTAAAAATGGTATGGGGACATTGCCTATGGTGTAGGCAAGGTGAAAAGAGTGGGGCTATATGCCGGTGTGTCATCTGGTGTACGATCCATAGTCTACACAAACAAAATAAATAATATTAGCTACTTTTGAAGCTCTATGAATCAAAAGCATTAAGCTCCATGCATAAGGACTTATACATAACAGAAAAATGCTTAAAGCTTAAACAAAAAAGATAACATGTGATATTAGAACATTGTTGAGATCTTCTACAATACTACTTAGACAAGCAGGGTGGACAGTGTCACTTTTGAATGATAGCTTCTGAGGACTTTCCACATGCTTTCCACTATTAAAGCCAAAGGCAACTTCTCTTTTACAAGAGAAGGATAGTGAGAAGATCGAGGGCTCCCTCTCCACTATAACCACCTATTCGTGGATAACCAATCCTAACTTGACTTAAACAACATTCTAGATGGCCTATAATAATACCCCATATCTCTACGCATACGCCTAAACCCTAAACCTGGCATGAGATTGCAATAAACATGACGTTACATAAATAAGAGAGCTTACCTCGACAATATCAAGTTGAAGGAGAGGACCAAAACACAAGAATGCTCTAACAAACGAATGCTTAAAGCTTAAACAAAAAAGGCAACATGTGATATTAGCACATTATTATTGAGACCTTCTACAATACTTTCTAGAGAAGCAAGATGGATAGTGCCACTTTCGGATGATAGCTTCTGAGAACTTTTCACACACTCCCCACTATTAAAACCAAAGGCAACTTCTCTTTTTTTACAAGAGAAGAAGTAGTGAGAAGATCGAGGGCTCCACCTCTACTATAATCACCTACTTGCAGATTACCACTCCTAACTTGACTTAAACAACATTCTGTGCATATCTCTATGCATAAGCCTAAACCCTAAACTCGGCAGGCTATAATAAACATGAGGTTGCATGAATAAGAGAGCTTACCTCGACAATGTCAAGCCGAAGAAGAGGACAACAATGTAAGACCTACAAAACATAACATGAGAAAAATTGATTAGTTACACATTTAAACTTAAAGTATGCATAGCCTATGCATAAGGGATCATGCATAAACCCTAAACCCTAAACCTAATGCATAAGGGCTTATCCATAAACCCTAAATTCTAAACCTAATGCATAAGGGCTCATGCATAAACCATAAACCCTAAATCCTAAGCCTAATGCATAAGGGCTTATCTATAAGCCTATGCATAAGCCTATTGTATAAGGGCTTATGCATAAGCCTATATGCATAAAGGCTATGCATAAGTCTAAACCCTAAGCCTATTTCATAAGCCCTAAACAATAAGGGCTTATGTAAGAAGCCTAAGGTGAAGGGCTAATGCATAAGGCTAACGCAAGAAGGCTATGCATAAGGGATAATGCAAGATGAAGCCTATGCATAAGGGCTAATGCATAAGGACTTATCCATAAGCCTAAACCCTAAGCCTATTGCATAAACCCTAAACAATAAGGGCTTATGCAAGAAGCCTAAGGTGAAGGGCTAATGCATTAGACTAACATAAGAAGCCTATGCATAAGGGCTAATGCAAGCAGTCAATGCATAAGGGCTATTGCATAAGCCTATATGCATAAAGGCTATGCATAAGGGCTTATGCATAAGCCTAAACCTTATCCCTATTGCATAAACCCTAAACCATAAGGGTTTATGCACGAAGCCTAAGGTGAAGGTCTTATCCATAAGGGCTAATGCATAAGGCTAATGCAAGAAGCCTATGCATAAGGGCTTATGCAAGAAGCCTATGCAAGCTCTATACATGCTCTATGCATAAGGTTCATGCAAGATTGCAAGAAGCTTATGCATAGAGCTTGCAAGAAGCCTATGCAAGCTCTATACATGTTCTATGCATAAGCTTTCGATGCAATATTTCAAGAAGCCTATGCATAAGCTCTATGCATGAGATTCTTGCCTAAACTCTATACAAGGAAAGAAGCCTATACATCATGCTTTATCTACCCACCTCCCCATCTCGGGACCTCTTGTATACAAGTAAAAAAAGAAAAAAACAACAAAAGCAGCAAGGGTTTACATTCCATACCTGGAAGTGAAGAGATTGTGTGAAGATAGGAAAACTTGCAAATACACACAACACAAGCAAAGCAACAAGTAAATCAAACCATTAATAGAGCCTGGAAAGGCATGCAAAAAAAAAAGGGATGAGGGAAGGGAGAGGACACAATTAGGAGATTCATATTGGAGAGACACATTTCCTAAAACTAAAATAAGAAAGGGATGGGGGAAGGGAGAGAAGAGAACCTTCAATTTTTTTGAAGAGGGCAAACAAGTACTGGTTTTCGAAAAAGCTAATAGTGAGGCACCACGATTCTGTTAAAAATTCCTAGTATTGAAATAGTCATCGGAATCAACATCAATATAGGCATCGATATAATTGTGGATATAATCGTCAAAATATGTGTCTAAAAAACGTTGAAATATTGCATCGATAAATAATATTTTTGATGCTTATTTTGACGGTTATATCGACACCTATTTCAAGACGATCGCTTAAGTTTATTTTTTTATTCCTTTTCACATTCAAGTTTTAAATTTTTTGATGGCCCGATACCTTTCCATAAAAAACAAGAATTACTGACTAGGACATGCATGAAGTATAAAAGAAGCTCTATCTCTCCCTCATTTGGACCCAAATTCACATGCGTATTCAATATACATGGAGCTCGTGAGTACTATGAACCTTTCAATTTTGTCAATTTTAGAGAAGAAAATGTTGTGCTCATGCAATCGTTGTTGTAAGTACCAAGTCGCCCAACATCAAAGAATTTGCAAAACGAGCATTCTAAAAAATAGGGCATATTTTCAGTAGAGCACTTATAACATCTACTTACTGGCCTCAATGCATAGACAACAATGGACCGGTGGATATCCAACCTAAGCGGAGCAAAAGAGCAAGGGCAGAGGCAACCTCGATGGGATTGGAACACGAGCAAGCTTTTACGTATGCGGATCAAGTTTTAGAACATGACATGGCCGACATGATAGATGCCTTGCATGACACAAGACACAGAGTAGACGATCAAGTTTTAGAACATGACATGGCCGACATGATAGATGCCTTGCATGACACAAGACACAGAGTAGACGATCATGAAGTAGAAGACATAAGCCATGGAGTAGACGTTGTATGCATTGCTTGAAGAAAGAATTCACAAAGGATGAAGAGTTTAGTGGCTTAAAGTCTGGCACAAAATCTTACAGTTTGTGCTGCCAATAGCCATTAAGGATTACCTCAGCGACATAAGAGTGATAATATACAAGATTAGTGCAGTGGTATAGTGGATATCAAAGAAGGAGATTAGAAGAAATACGTTGGAAGTAGCTCATCTGTTAACCCATGGCGGACATGGCGACGTACTATATTTTACGTCATTAATTTAAATATTCTGAGTCATGGGCCGGGCTTGTCGGCACCATATGTTAAGGATGAAGGGATTGGGTGATCGCCGATGAGAGGCGCACCTTGGATATCAGTAGGATAAGGGTTAGGGTCGGCCGGCCATGTATGGGCGCCCAAGTGTGAACGGCCAAGTCACCTATATGAGTCAAATGTAACCCTAAAATCCTCATTCTCATGTGTTGTGAATAGAAGAGTGCTCTTGCCTTATCTCCTTGTTTTCCTTCTCCTGCGTGTGAGAGAGAGAGAGAGAGAGAGAGAGTGAGAGAGCGATCGAGCGCACTGTGTAGCGGCACGGCGAGACGGCGGAGAGGCGGTAGAGCGGCGACGGCGGCTCCTCCTTCACGGCTGCGACGCGGGAATCCTTCAAGGCAGCAGTTAAGCGGTGAGTGACACACCCTTTGGCATTCTGTTTGAGCTTCCTTCCCTGGTTGTATGCTTGTAGCCATTCGTGGCTCGCATACGGTGTCTGGCAAGTCCCCAGCTACGACCTGTGCGGCAAAAGCGCACATTTTTGGCGCCGCTGCCGGGGAGTTGCCCTGCACCAAGCTCCAGTTTGCAGCTCGGCTGCTGCGTGAAGTTTAATCTACACTATAGGAAAGGCGTCTGTGTTGCTGTTGAGGTGTTTCTGTGGTTTTCAATCTCTGTTTCTGCAATTTGTCTTCTGTATTCCTGTTTCTTTTGTTATATTTTCGCTCTGCGTGTGGGCGTACGTTCTGTTATCTGGTTTCTGCGTGTGAGAGGGATTTCTGAATCCCCAGATCTGTGCTGTGTGTGCGAACTGCACCGCGGCCAAGGCTGAACCCTAAGGAAACCCTAGGAAACTTATCTCACAAAAAAAAAACAGAAAATAAAAAAGAAAAAAATTATAAAAAATAAAAAAGAAAAAAATTAAATTTTATTTTCAAAGAAAGAACCAAACATGTGGAGAGGAAAGATTTTCTAATTGGAGAAAAAAATTTTGAAAAGAAAGAACCCCAATTGACCCACGACCCACGACCCCGGCCCCGGCCCCGGCCCCGGCCTCGGTCTTTTGATATATATATATAGGAGAGTGAGCCTCCATAGCTTTCTCTCAAGTGAGAGCTTATGGGAAGTCGTGCCCTATATGTAGCCCACTCCCCAAGGAGTAAAGTGAGCATGTGGGATAAAGCCCTCACCCTTTCCTCCACAAGCAAATAGGCTTTTGCCCCTTCCCCCCAAAGGAAACGGACTATTTTGAGGACTACAGGAGCTCTATATAGGCGAACACGGTGCTGTAAAGCACACTAGGACCCTTTAAACGATACGCTCGTTTCGAGCTATCACACGCCCTAGTCCAAGTTCGACCGTAAGTAAGGGGGTCAAAAACGAGTTAAAAACAATCTAAAAACAAGTAAAAACGAGGTGCAAAATACCCTAAGAAACCACTTGTGTGAGTTTCAAGGGTAGTTACCAACGCACGTAGGGTACCCACATCACATGCATCTACGCTCTGGTCGGGTGCTGGAGTCTGAGCCACTAGAAAGCATTTCAGTCTACGCAGGCTCACACCATCCCTCCACGTTGGCATCTTGGCCTTCGGCTGGAACCCAAGGGAGTGCAACCCAAGATCCACGAATAGTGGATAGTGACTCGTCTTCTGACTCAGAAGCCATGGAAGGGCACCCTACCAAGAACCCTGAGGAGA
Source organism: Cibotium barometz (assembly GCF_041138505.1). Taxonomy (NCBI): domain Eukaryota; kingdom Viridiplantae; phylum Streptophyta; class Polypodiopsida; order Cyatheales; family Cibotiaceae; genus Cibotium; species Cibotium barometz. Next base: position 17,890,611 of record NC_141059.1, read on the forward strand.
CAAGCCAAAACATGCCAGTGTGGGCCCCACAACCCGGATCTAGCATGTTTAGTCGTCTAATAGAGACCTTTAGTAGAGCTACACGCTCTGAACATGCGACAAGCGAAGTAAATGAGGAAGGAGGGGTAGTAGATTCGCCATTCACATCTTATGTAGACCCTACCCTCCCAAAGAGTGTCCATGTGGATATTCTACCCACTTCGTTCAATGAGGGCCCTACTGAGCTACCACATTCCGATGCTCCTCCTAAAGTAGAGGTCCCTAGGAGCCAATCCATAAGAAGTGACATTGCGTCCACTTCAAGAGAACCGTTTGGCACACCAAGTCTGGATGGGATATTTCTCAATGAAAATTGGGAATATGATCTACACACAGAGACTCTAACGGACCTATACACGGGTTACACATATCATGTAGGTTGGTTAGAAGTCCTACGATCTACATCTAGCGCCACTAATCTAGAGGAGCAACAACACATGATATGTGAGGTGATTCATAGAATTATCCAAATTGAGAGGCAAAATAGGGGAGTGAACTTAGTTTCCACTGGCCCTATGAGATTTTTGGATACGGGCAAGGCAAAACAACCAACCCTATCACAATTGGAGACTCCCTCGGTGAGTCCCATAGACCCTTCATATGTTGTTTCGCCTGGAGTCTCAATGCAGGTTGAGCCCACGAGCAGTAACTTTAGCTTTCCAACCTTGGCTCAACTTTCCATTAGGGAATCTGCAATGCCTACCCCAATGATGAGCATAGCTGAAAGTGCACCTGTTGCCGCTGTAGTTAGTACGACACCGCTACCTAGTGGAACAGTACCTACAACAGTGCGTGCCAGTGCCTATCGGCCTTATGTACCTATTGTTACTCATGCTCATGTAGCTCCTACGCCTCCTAGTATGCCAATGGCGTATGCTCCAAGACCGCCTTATCATAACCATTATCCAAGGGAAGCTAGGCCTAGTCACATATCATATCCTACGTCATTTGCCAACCTACTCAGACCAACGCCAACTCCTATCAGCCAGGCTATCCCAGAAGTGCCTCCACCAACTATGCCTGCTCACCTAGGTGATCTCGCAGCGTTTGCTCAGACGATCGGACGATCTATTGCGGAAAACATGCGGGGTATGCCTGAGAGAGAACCTAGAAGCAAGGCAGTACAAGTGGCTAAGCTCACTCAAAACTTCAGTGGTAACGAGGATGTTAGGAAGCACATTGAAGTCTTTGAGCACGTGTGTGATTCCTTGGAAGAACACAATGAGCTGCATAAGTGTAAAGCCTTAGGCTTAACCTTGAGTGGGAAGGCCGGAGATTGGTATCGAACCTTAAGGGTTGAAGAGCGCACTCACTACCCCACTCTCAAGAGATTGTTCTTGAAAGAATACATACGTGAGGGTGTGCTTTGGGGGGTAGCATCTCAACTCCAAAAAGCTGAACGCGAGGAAGGGGAGTCAGTGAGAGACTTTATAAGTCGATTGAAGCATCTAAATTCTCGCTGCACTCCCGATGAACGCTTCAATAACAACCAACTCCTCGATAGATTCATCCGAGGATTGCGCCACGAGGACATTTACAATGGCCTAGTCATTAGAGGTCTTACAACGTGGGAAGCAGTCACTGCCAATGCAATCCAGTTAGAAGACAACTTGATGATTGCAGGTAAAAAGGTGTCTTCAGAAACAAAATCCGTTAGTTCGCAAGTATCGGGGCACGAGCCAATGACGGTAAAACCTATTGCCAAGGAGCCCAAGATATCTGAAATGTCTGTGACCGACCTTACTAAGGCTCTCCAAGAATACTTTAGGGGTAATCGAGCTCCTCAGAATAGCCATATGTACCCAAGGAGAGAGCAACAATGGTGTTCGGTGTGCTTAGGACCACATAGCACGAGTGAATGTCCCACATTCAGAGTCAAATTCAATGGGAATTGCAATGCATGTGGTAAGTATGGCCATCAATCTAAAGATTGCCTAACACTTAAGCGAATGTTGGCAAACCAGGCACCACTAGCTTGGTCAAACACACCTCAAGTACCCGCGCTAATGCCTGCACAACCTATCGAGCAACCGTCACAGCACATAGTTCCAAGGAATCCGAATGTAGTCCAGTCTGTGCCATTACCACCGCCAGTGCTAGGACCACAACCTCCACATCCAAGGATTACCCCTGTAAACCAGATGGGTTGTGAGTCACATAGTGCATGTGGGGATTATGAAGAGGAGATAGACCCCACTGCTCCATACGGGATTGATACGTTTGAAATGATTCCCCAGTACTACATGGAGGATCATTTCGGGCAAGTTAAGCCTGTATATCAAGCGGCTGCTCTCGCCACAAGGGGGCAAAACCTTAATACCTTGGCGAGGAGACCACCTCTTCAATGCTATGATTGTGGTGGACCGCATCGTGTAGCGGAGTGCCCTAATAGGCTACAGAAGATCGCTACTCAAATGCAACCAAATCAAGGGAGCACATCGGGAATGCCGGTACTTACATGTAATCGTTGTGGCATAGATCATTTGATCGCTCAATGTCCACATAATCCTAATGCACCCAAGATTACGCCATTGAATTTGGTTGAGGTCACCAACCAAGCACGAAGAACCACACCCGTTGTACCTGCGAATGTAGTTACACGGTCAATGCTTCAAAATCAAAACTACATTCTTGAAGAGAGGGATACTGCATCAATCGCTCAGGCAAAGAAAAAGAAAACACGGCGAAAGAGATCGCTTAATGCCACAAGCTCCAAGCCCAGTTCAAAGACTAACATAGGGACAGGAGACGACCCCGTGTATATGAATGATCCTGAAGACGATTCTGATTCAATAGAAACCATGGGGACCAAAGCCACTACCTTAAGGGAGGAACCCACACGGGAGCTCAATGAAGGGGAATCAAGCGAGTACATAAATAAGGGAAAACAGAAGGAAACTTCCTCGGCCCCACAACCAAGTCAGTTAATGCCCTCTCGACCACCCAAACTGACTGAGACTCCCCAAGACAAGCCACGTGGGCCAAAAACCCTCAAGAAAAAGATTGGAACTTACCCAAACCCAGTTGAGGAGATTGAACAAGTACAACACTTAAGGGGTTTGGTGGAAGAAACACAAGGAGAACTAGAGCCAAACCCGAGAAAAGTCAAAATTTCAGACACAGTGTTCCCTACGCAAGTTCAGCCTCACCGGAACCATAAACCGTTAGCTATACCGAGTATCATTCGGGAAGAAAGTGAGGATAGGACATCCGGAAGTGGGAAAACACCCTTCTTGCTGGAAAGAATGTTTAGTGAGGGAATGCCTGACCCCATCGAAGAGGAAGTGATTCCATCTTCACCAGTCCATAGTCAAGGGGCGATGTCTCGAAAAGTACCGTTGAATGTGTCCAAGCTAATGGATTTCATGTCCTCTGAGATCAGAACCACGATCATATCCAAATTATACGGAGATCCTGAGCTATTCTTAGCTCTTCGGGCATTTCTCAATGGAGAACTAAAGGCGGGGCTACCACAATTTGCAAATATGGATAGACCCGACACGCTTCAAGATGAAGGAGAACATTGGGATCTACAACCCAACTTTGATGAAGATTCGGTCGTGGAAATACCTGTGAACAAGTTGGGACAGTACTTTGAAGGTGACGAATCTAATGCCACCCTCCCCATTACTACCAAGGGATTAACTCTAAAGGGAATCCTTGATGGTGGTGCTGGAGTGAGCATTGTGACTAAAAACTGTTGGGAATCTATGGGAAGGCCTCACCTCGAAGTCACAAACATAGTGGTTAAGATGGCAAACGGAACCATAGCTAAACCTATTGGAATGTTAAGGGACCTTAAGATCAAGGTCCTGGGATACAAGGTAAAACATACCTTCATTGTAATGGATTTCTCCAAGCATCCTATGTCATATCAAATGATCTTAGGACGTCCTTTCATGAGGGAAGCACAAATGGTACATGACTGGTCGAAAAACCATGTCTACCTACAATTCCAGGACTCTGTCATTCGAGTTGATCTTGAGAATGGTCGTGCACATCCTTTAGGAAGCAAGGTTATCATTGATAATCGATCGGATACCACTATTCACTCCGCCCCATTAAGGTATTGCTATACATGCAAAAAAGAGACTGATGATGGGAAAGATTCTCCTTATATGGATGTCCTACCGGGTATGACTGAGTCGGATAACGTGGATTGGGTACACCTAGCGGCAACCATAGACACATGGGGAAATAGAGGCACAAGTTGGGTAACACCTGAGGGGCAAGATATGCCACCGTTAGTGCCAATAAACATGATAGGTGTTATGCACTTGACTCCTGATGGCGAGAACGTGGCAAACTCCACCGACACTGAAAGTAGCGAAGACTCTGACCAATGCAACTCTGAGTATGAATCTCAAGAAGAAACTGACCCTGAGCCTGATGGGGAAAATGAATCAAATATTCACCCAAAGGTGGAAGCAAGGTGCTCAAGGCCTAGGACAGTGGCCTCCTGCAGTTCATCCGAAAGTGAAGATCGACCAAGTGAGTCCGAATCGGATAGAAACAAAAATCAAAAACTTGGTAAGAAGAAAACGAGACATAAGCGCCAACGCTATCGAGCTAATGTACGAACTGCAATAAACAAGGAAAGATCCACTGCAGAATGGCTTAGTTATGTAGGAGCCATTGATGCTCATCGGAAGATAGCGGATAATTGGGGACAATACCTCCAAAGTGTCATGTGGTGTATTCCGCAACCTCATGACGTCGCCCAATTAGAAATCGAAGAGAAGCCAAAACTAAGTCGTACTGCAAGAAGGCGACAAAACCAAGAGTTGGCTCAGCAGCAAAAGGAAGCGGAATTGAAAGAAAAAAGTCTGGCACAACAGGAACCAGTAGACTTACACCCCGCACCCGAGCATTTCAAATCATTCACCACAGGGGAACGTAAAGTAGTCTACACAAAAGCCCAACGAACGCCTACCAATGGGAGTAGCGGTGTCTACGATGGCCCTGCGGTAGTTAAGGAGATAGACTTAGCAGATCCGGGTGAGGAGTCTAAACCAGTTTATATTGCTCAAGACCTCACCAAGGCGGAAGAAACTGCACTTACGAAGCTTCTTAAAGAATTCAAGGACATATTTGCTTGGACATATCATGATATGAAGGGTGTTCCACCCTCGGTGGTGCAACACACGATTCCAATGATTAGCACTGCTAAACCAGTCCAGCAACGTCCCTACCCAATGAATCCTAAGTACGCAAAGATTGTACAAGAGGAAATTGAAAAGCTGGTAAAATGTGGATTCATATATCCTATTGAGCACTCAGAATGGGTTTCTCCGATAGTCATCGTACCAAAGAAGAATGGGAAACTCAGAGTGTGCGTTGATCTCAAAAAGGTTAATGCAGCCACCAGAAGGGATCATTACCCCTTGCCGTATTCTGAACATGTGCTTGAAAGAGTGGTCGGCAAGGAGGCATATAGCTTTTTAGATGGGTACTCGGGTTACAATCAGATCACAATTGCAGTCGAGGACCAAGCTAAAACAGCATTTATCACGGAGTTTGGAGTGTTTGCCTTTCGCGTCATGGCTTTTGGCTTGACCAATGCACCTGCAACATTCCAATGATTGATAAACACGGCCTTTAAGGAATATCTAAGGGACTTCTGTGAAGCTTTCTTAGATGATCTTTGTGTTCATTCCTCTTGGGACGAGCACTTGATGTGTTTACGAAAAATATTTGAAAGGTGTAGATTATATCGCATCTCCTTGAATCCTTTCAAATGCCAATTCTGGGTTAAACACGGAGTTATCTTAGGGCATATAGTGTCCAAAAATGGGATTTCCACTGACGAGAGTAAAATCAAGGTCATTCTGGAATTACCCCCACCCACCAACTACAAGGGAGTCCAACGCTTTATGGGCCACGTTGGTTATTATCGAAGGTTTATTCTCTTCTTCGCCGAGATAGCTCGACCATTGTATAAGCTTCTCATCGAGTTTATTTGGACCGAAGAATGTGACCGTGCCTATGAGCTATTAAAGAAGGCCTTGGCGAGTGCTCCAATCTTGAGAATGCCTAACTGGGATTTACTCTTCCATGTGCATATTGATGCATCAAACTTTGCTATTGGGTGTGTGTTAACTCAACCTGGAGAACACAAGCTAGACTACCCCATTAGCTTTGCTAGTCGCCAGTTGAACGATGCTGAGATGAACTACACCACTACGGAGCGAGAAGGGTTGGCAATGATATATGCAGTAAGGAAATTTCGTTATTACCTCCTTGCCACCAAGTTTGTTTTCTATGTGGATCATCAAGCATTGTTGTATCTGGTAAACAAACCATGCTCCACAGGAAGAATCACACGATGGCTATTGATTCTTCTTGAGTTTGATTTCACGGTTGTTGTGAGACCTGGCAAGAAACATGTTATGGCTGATCATTTGTCTCGCATACCTAATGGTGAAGCTCCTACGGGGGTTGATGATGACTTACCGGACACTTCCTTGTTTATGGTGGAGACAATGCCTGAATGGAGTGAGAAGATTGTTAACTTTTTGGTTAATGGCTTTCCACCCAAGGAGCTTCGTAAAGATCTAGCTCGAAAGCTAATCAAAGAATGCGAACCCTATTGCCTGATAGCAGGGACTCTTTATAAAAGAGGAAAGGATGACGTTCTTAGGCGTTGTGCCCGAGAGGATGAATATCTATACATTTTGCAAGAGGCACATATGGGCGTAGCCGGTGGTCACTTCTCAGGAGACTTAACTGCGCGAAAGATCTTACAATCAGGGTATTGGTGGCCCACTATGTTCCAAGATGCATCACTCTTTGTGAAGGGTTGCGATGAATGCCAACGATATAAGAAACCCCAGAGGAAAGATCAGATGCCCCTACATCCGATCAAAGTAAACCAACCATTTGAAAAGTGGGGTTTAGACTTTGTAGGTCCAATTAGTCCAGCGGCCCGAAACACACAATCTCGCTATATTATTGTGGCCACTGACTATATGACCAAATGGGCTGAAGCGAAAGCAACACGTAAGGCAGATGCGAGGACAACAGCCAAGTTCCTCTTTGAAAATATAATCACACGATTCGGTTGTCCTTTTGAACTTGTGAGCGACAATGGTACGCATTTTATAAATGAAGTGATTAAGGAGCTCACAACAAATTTCATGATATCCCATCATAAATCTACTCCTTATTATCCGCAAGCGAATGGCCAAGCCGAGAGTACCAACAAGACTTTAATCTCTATTTTGACAAAGACAGTTGAAGCTCATCGCACGGATTGGGATCTAAAGCTTACGACAGCTTTATGGGCCTATCGTACTGCGTACAAAGTGGCTATTAATTGCACACCATTCAAAATGGTATATGGCCAAGAAGCAATCATGCCGTGGGAATTTGTCATTCCTAGTCTTCGTGTTGCTACTCAAGAGGGATGGGATGGTAATCCTTTAGCAGAGCGTCTGTATATCCTTGAGCGGCTAAACGAAGAAAGACAATTGGCTGTATACAATGCCCTTGTGGAGAAGGATAGAAGGAAAAAATGGTTTGATCGCCATTTAAAGGACAAGGACATCAAGGTTGGGGATAAAGTCCTGATGTATGGAGTGCGAAACGAAAAGAAGAAGCTCAAATATGCTGGTAAGGGACCGTATAGAGTATGTGAAATTACACCGCAAGGTACCATCAGAGTGGAGACTCTCGACGGAGTTGAAACCATTGGATTCCTTAATGGGAGTAAATTCAAAAGATACTATGACCCCCTGAGCCAGGAGGAGTTACACGCAATCCATCAAAAGAAGGCAGCTAAAGAACATGCTGAGCTTAAAAAGATACAAGCAAGAGTCGAAGCCAAAGAACGTCAACAGCGTGCTAGGAGACAACGAGAAGCCAACTTGGGAATTACGCAAGTATTTTTCGAGGAAGCAGAGGAGGATGCACTGGAATCTGACCCACCTCTAAGATACCCAATTGAGTTACAGAGTCCTTACGGGGAGGTGCTGTATAATGCATTATTGGATACAGGAGCTCAACACAATTTGCTATCATATGGCGTGTGGTGTCAACTGGGAAAACCACCTTTAACCAAGAGTTCTATCCAAGTCCAAGGAATCAACAAGAAGAAAACCCCTGTCTCAGGAATTCTGCACACTCCGGTTGCTTATGACAAGGGAACCATAATTCAAAGCTTTTTGGTTATGCCTGCTGGCACCATGGAAGGGACTGTAATCTTAGGGCGCAAATGGATGATGGTCACCAAGTGCAATATCGATTGGGCAACCAGACAAGTCACAACGCAAGAACCAACACTAGGTCTGACCGCTCAAAATCCCGCACCTAAGTCATCCACTCAAATATTAGATAATGAAAAATCACAAAGTCCAGTGGCAAAACCATCTTCGATTGTAGGCCACCCCTCTAACGCTTCAACGCCAAGAGTGGAAACAGGCAAGGCGGTCCATAAAGCTTCGCTTACTATGCCAAAGAGTACATACAAATGGGTCCCCAAAGCTTCGTTAACAGCTACTTCCCCTGCTCAATCTCGTTCAGCCACCAAGAAGCCTCGTAAAAGGAAAGCAGCTACCCACCCGAGAAAGGGCAATGTAACATCGCGATGGATCCCTAAAAAATTATTAGTAGCCCAAGGGTACTATGAGGGAAATGACCAGATTTGGGTCCCTAAACATAAGCTGAATCCCTCTACATCACCTATAAAACCTTGCAAACCAATTGTTGCCACCCCAACGATAATTCAAGATCGTGGTAAGGGAAAGGTAACAGAGTGCTCCACACCACTTCTTCCAGAGTTAGTTTGGATTCCCAAACGATATCGATCATTACCACCTAGCTCAAGAAGGGGGGAGCCACATGAAGCTTCTAGCTCCTCATGCCAGGCACACGCTGATATAGAAGTTTCTACATGCTCTACACCTACTCTTGTCAACACCCAACAAAAAACTGATGAGTCTACGTCTCCCCTTGTAATAGTATCGTCGGAAACCATTTCCTCCATTCGTCAATGGGAGCGTACACTACCATCCCTACAATTGGATGTGGCCACAAGGGTCATAAAAAGCTATCTGCCCACATCACAACCTATGACCCGCTGGACAAATTGGTTCCAAGAGGCTGCAACATCATTGCAAATAATATGATCTACCCAAGGAAAGGGGGAGCATGTACTCATGCTCGACATTCTAATGCTTCCTCCTTAACCTTCTCCCCTGACCATGTAATTGCCAAATTCAAGGGGATGTATATATATAGCTTCATACATTTTTAAAAAATAAAAAAAAAACAAAAACAAAGAAAAGAAAAACAAAAAATAGTAAAAAGAGCAAGAGCACAAAAAGAGGATAAATATCTGTATACAATCAAGAACTAGATTGACCTGTCTCACAAACCTACTGATGCTATATCTATGTTTGCAGATATGGCAGATGCACGATCATCATACACTTCATCCACTCCCGCCTTTGATGAGAGGTATCATCTGTACCTTTCTCAGATATTTCACATGTGCTATCCTGTTATTGAAACTGAATGGGATCATATAGATGTACTGGCCAGAGAGGAAAATGTTGAAGAATTAGAATGGCTAATTCGCCTATTGACCATGACTGACCCCTACTCCGTAGAGGAAATATCCCCGATAGCCCAATGCTTTCCTTTTCCACAAGATGACTATCCTCGCATGGTTATATTCTTGATGAGTTTATGTGGATGGGAAAATGAAAAGGAAATATCTGACAATGATGAATGGACGGATGAAACTCATGGCACTACTGAGGTTGACTTTATTTGTTTGGATGATGCGGATAGAGGCTTAGCCTTAGGGCTAGAGCCAGGACTCTACAACATCCTCTTACCGTATTCTCAGTAGTAGTGTGGTGACTGGTAGGTAGGTTAGTGTTTTCAAGTTTTTTCTAGTTTAGATTCCTTAAACGAGTCTTGAAATTTTCACACTGATGTGCCTCTCGAGGTATAGTGCTTGTTAGTTGATTGTACAGGTTAAAAAGTTTGAAGTGGGTTCGCTTCCATATCTTGAGACTGCCGCAACGATCATCAAAATATATCTACATCACATTGCAAGCTGTCTCATCAAATCAAGGAGATCTCCAATTTCAGGTGTAATTCTTCCATACCCACTCTCTTTCGTTTTTTCTGTTCAATTAATTTCATAAACTATACGGCATGACCACATGGAAATTGTCACTGTACTACTTAGTTTTTGAAGTTGCTTGCATGCTAGTGTAAAACATTAATGAGCTTAACTTTATTGGAAATATTCCTAGGCAGCATGATGTCTTTAGTTAACCTTGGAATACGATTGTCTTAGGTCTAGGGTCAAACCATCTTAATGTTTGACACCTGGCCATGTGTGTGTTGACCTCTAGGACATAGCTTTTACCCCTTGTCGAAAGGATGTAAGAACACATTTTAGTTCAGGAGCAAAGATCAAAAGAAATAGATTTAAAAAAAAAAAAGCCTACAATAAATGGCAATACAAGGGTTAGTGGGCTTTAATGTTGGCCTATCGCCTTATTGATACTTGGTAGGCGAGGAGTATTCTACTCCAGACCGATGCCTTGGTTGGTAGGGGGTAGCCTTGCCTAAAGTGAGCTAATAGATTTCTGGATAATGCCTTGTGTTAAACATGGTACCAGGATCGATGTTAGTTTTGCCTTAGGAAGGTCGCCATTGTGTGTAAAAATTGTCACGTGCATTAAAAAAAAAAAAAAAAAGAGAGGCAAAAGGCTCCTGTAACTGTGATGTTTCTTGTGTCCCTAGACGTGTGGTATTAACTTGTTCTTAGAGTAGACACAGTGTGGTCATCTGTTTATTTATTAAGCTTGGTTATTTTCCTTGACTTAGGCCAGTTTATAAACCTTGATTAACCTGTGACACCTTGCTAACTCTTGAATTCCTTTCAATAATTTTAAACTCCTATTAATTTGCTACACTAGCTCACTCATGTGACTTACTAAGTTCTCATAGCAACATCCATTGTGGTCTCACATGCTTGAATTTATACACTTTATATCTTTTGAATTCTAGCATACCTTCACTCTACTTCCCTGTTTTGCAGACGGTCTACCACAACAACCCTCTTGAGCTTACCATACCATAGCTTCCGAGGACGGAATCTACATCAGGAAGGGGGGCATGTTAACCCATGGCGGACATGGCGACGTACTATATTTTACGTCATTAATTTAAATATTCTGAGTCATGGGCCGGGCTTGTCGGCACCATATGTTAAGGATGAAGGGATTGGGTGATCGCCGATGAGAGGCGCACCTTGGATATCAGTAGGATAAGGGTTAGGGTCGGCCGGCCATGTATGGGCGCCCAAGTGTGAACGGCCAAGTCACCTATATGAGTCAAATGTAACCCTAAAATCCTCATTCTCATGTGTTGTGAATAGAAGAGTGCTCTTGCCTTATCTCCTTGTTTTCCTTCTCCTGCGTGTGAGAGAGAGAGAGAGAGAGAGAGAGAGTGAGAGAGCGATCGAGCGCACTGTGTAGCGGCACGGCGAGACGGCGGAGAGGCGGTAGAGCGGCGACGGCGGCTCCTCCTTCACGGCTGCGACGCGGGAATCCTTCAAGGCAGCAGTTAAGCGGTGAGTGACACACCCTTTGGCATTCTGTTTGAGCTTCCTTCCCTGGTTGTATGCTTGTAGCCATTCGTGGCTCGCATACGGTGTCTGGCAAGTCCCCAGCTACGACCTGTGCGGCAAAAGCGCACATCATCTAAACTTCATTGAAGCAATTACAATGGTGGATAAATTCTTTCCAACAAGTTTCCTGACCATTCAATTCCACCTACTTGTTCATGTGGTTGACGAGGTTGCTATAGCAAGTGCATAGTCGATGGATGTTTTTCCTCGAGAGTTTTATGAAGACATTAAAAGGTTTTGTTCGTCAAAAAGCTCGCCCTGAGGACAGTATGCCAATGGGATGGCTTGTTCAAGAATCTCTAGTATACATAATAGAATTTCTTAGTACGTCAAACCCAGATATGCCACGATTGTGAACACAAGAAGAGGATGATCAGCTCATTAGGGAAGAGCCTCAAGGACAAGGACTTCAGAGAACAATGGATATAGCATTACGAGAGAAGATTAATAAATTTTACATCCTCAATTCAAGTGCTATAGAGAAATGGATCGAGAAATATAACCTAGCAAAGAGAGAAAGAGACCAAGATCGTTTGAATTTTAGAAAGAGTAGAACAACTAGAGCATTACCATACCCAGATTCACTTTCTCAACTTCTAGAATTTCCTTTTGGTAGATGGCTTCAGCAAACAATACAATAAGAAAAACAGAGTGGTGAGGTTATAAGCGATGAGAAGGAGGAGCTTGCATACGGTTATGATTACCATGTAAGTGAGTTTTTATATGTACACAAGAAACCGTAAGACATAGTCTTATATAAGTTTTTGTTCTTGATACAATTTTATGATCTTCTTTTGCTCGCATTATTGGTGCACTTTGGTCACACGATCGTCACTTTCAAGTGGAGCGAATAGATAAAAGAGAACAACATTTGATTACGGTGTCAAGGTAAATTTCATGCAAGAAAGTCATTCAAGTTGCAAGTGATCTAAGTAGTCAAGTTGGCATACTTGATTACTGTCAAGACATTATCAAGATTGGGTTCAGAAAGTTTTCTCTGTTCATTTTTTATATGAAGTGGTTCAAGGTAGTGACTCAAGGACCACAAGCAACCATGCATAGAGATAAGAATGGATTTGTTCAAGTAAACTCCACAAAGATATGGACAAACCAAAGGGACACATTTGTGCTACGAGAGCATTGTGATCAGATCATCTTCAAGGTGGACCCGAGATATCATAGATGGTTGTTTGTAATTCAAATTGATTCATGCAGTAAACAAATATTTGAAGATATGAAAATTTCAGATAAAGTAGAGGTTGAGGAATCTACTTAAGAAGTACAAGAAACAGATATTGATCCAATTGAACAACTAGAAGAAGGACCAAATGAAGGTATAGTAATTCAACAATTACTAGCACTTGAACCAGAAGCAAACATAACAACTAATCCGGAATTGGAAGAAAAAATAGAAGAACAAATTTCAACACAATCACCTCTAATGCCTCAAATAGAAGAGGACGATACGAAGGCTACACCTATTGACAAAGATACAGATGGAGAGGCATTTCTGGAAATAGATGTATTTGGAGCCATGGATCTAAGTGAGATGAGAGAGTCAATGCTCTCTTGTAAGTCTATGCTAGTGTGTGGGTATGTTTATGCTTGGAGGTTAAGAAGACATTACTTCTCCAAGCCTACACGCGGTGCCTTTTTCTTCTTGTCTCTTATCATGTGCAAGTCAAGCTTTGCATGGTAATGGAATTGATTCTCAACACCTGTATATTTAGCATTGCTTCTCACATTTACATAAACTTATTAGGCAAGCAACGAGGATTAGCATTGGATGTTACTCCTTGGTTCAAATGTAAGTTTTCACAACCCTTGTAATATCAAGATTTTAGGCAAGCAACGAGGATTAGCATTGGATGTTACTCCCTGGTTCAAATGTAAGTTTTCACAACCCTTGTAATATCAAGATTATTACATTTTTGGCACCATTACTAGTGATAACCATTTTACTTAGTTTAAACTGTCATTTATTAATATATACTTGTGAGGGAGGCACATGTTCACCTTAGACCCCACACACAAAGGTTATAGAAATTGCAAAACTATAATATAAAATTTTCATATCCTACATATCTTCTCACTCTCATCATCATCATTAAATAAGTTGAATTCACCAAAAATAGAGATTTGCAATCAATATCTCGAAAGAGTAGATTTACACCATATAGTAGAGAACTGCCATGAATCTTCGATTAAAGACCATATTAAGGAGTTTGAAAAATCCCAATTCCCATTTTGTAAGATCAAAAAGATAGGGACATAGTGAACCCTTTTAAGCTTTTGTCAAAACCAACTCATCTGACATATCGTTGGAAAGCTCTTGAAGAGTAAGTTCTAAATCAACTTTCTCTGAAAACTTTGAATTTGGTATGTTGAAGATACACTAAAAAATATATTGAAAAGCAAATTCCAAAGTAGCAAGATTTTCTCTAACTCCCTAATATAATCTTATTAGGAGAGAAGTATAATTTTATGAAAATTGCACTCAGTTCGTCCACCACCCCCGAGCTTTCTCACTTGCACACGCATAAATCGCCCCCCTCCGTAGACTAATCATATAATCTAATCAACAATTTAAAAAGCCCAAGAGAATCCAATTTGTACAAGTGAACTCAAATTTTATTAAAAACAACATTCTTTGATCCTCTTTCTCAAAAACCATATACACAACCAATAATAGCCACCTTCTCACTTTAGAGAAGTTAAAGAGATTCATGTAAACTATGCAAATATCTACAAACTTTCCTCTAATTATCATTGTAAACTACTCAAAAACAACTTGCAAGTACAAGGTTTTGATCTAAGAAAAAGGATTCCAAGTGAGTTTCTCTCTCTCTTTTTCTTGTGGCTTTTTTTCTCTAGTACGTATAAATACAAACAGCCAAACAACACTTGAAAACTGCATGTTAACATAGACTACAATTTAAAATGCATGTTGATGGAGGCTATAGTCTAAGGTCTAGACTTTAGAAAAGATCGCTATACTTAATATATCCATTATAAATCTTCTTTTTCAACTTAATGATTCAATATTTGGAGGCTATAGTCTAAGGTCTAGACTTTAGAAAAGATCGCTATACTTAATATATCCATTATAAATCTTCTTTTTCAACTTAATGATTCAATATTTGGTTTAAGCTTTGTCTTTCATTAATTCAAGCTCTCCTTGTCTTTTCCTTCTCTCTCTCTTTCTTTATCTTCCTCACTGTCTTCCTCTTGCTCCTGTTTCTCTCCCCATTCAGAGAACCCATGACCTTCATGATATGATTAGTGCAGAAACACCTGTCACCTCATAGACAGCTGAATGCATGTATGCCCTAAGCACTATTAAATGTAGGTTAACCCCAATTAAGCTTGAATCTCTCTCACTCTCACTCTCACTCTCACTCTCATTAGACTTCCTAGAAACATGCCCATATGCCTTATAAACTTCTTACATGCCTAGGAGTAGTACTAGGGACTACCCTAAGAACTTCTGTGCTCATAAAAAGACCTAAAACCTACTAGATGTTATAAAGTAAGTTTATCTATGGCTATTCTTGACAAGACAAAACCAACAAAACCATGTGTATGTATCAAGCCAAATCCCAAGCACTCAATACATGCTTTGGGTTTCTACCCTTTCAAAAGAGGGGGCAAGGGATCGGGCCCTCTTACATGAGGGCTACTTCCCTATTGAAAATCCAGCTGAAGCTTCCTGATATGATTCCTTTCTTCATTCTTGCTTGAGCACGTTCCTCGAGCTTACGCACACGGCTCGGCAAGCCACACACATAATCCTGAGCCTGTTGCCCCCTGCTAGAAAGCCCAGACATATTCTCCACATTCCATCTTTTCACCAAGTGTTCCAAAATGTCTGCATAATCTTTTGCCGTGTACACACCCGTCCTCTGTGCAACAAGAGCAAAATTCTCGAAAATGCTCTTGCTCTGCCCATCATACATGAGATGGGCAGGCATAGTGATCTTCTTCCTCATCATATCCTCTAAGCAGACCATAGTCCCATCAGGATCAATCTCAAAAAGCTTCTCAACAATTTTGGTGTATGCATTCTCATGCCTCCTCTCATCAGAGGCTATTGATCCACAAATCTGTGCTAATTTTAGGTCCCCAAACTCCTTAGCTTGCCGTGCAGTATTCCCATGTGAAATGAAAGTAGCCCTTTCTTGAAAGGATGTGTATATGAATCCCAGGTAAGGGTTGTTCTCTGTCTGAGGATCCTGCACACATCGAACAGTCAAGCAAGAGATGTCATGAAATGGATATAACATAGAAACAATAGTGTTTAAAGCTAACAAGATATGCCATGAAATGGATATAACATAGAACGTTCCCATACTAACCATTCCTGCACTGATCAAGTATTGTGTAGTTTTCTCAATCATCCTCATATCAACTCTTCCTGTCAGGTAAAGATACTTGTTTAGTAGGTCCCCATGCCTGTTTTCCTCTGCAGTCCAGGCCCGAGTCCACCTTGCCCAAGAGTTAAGGCTGGCTCCTGTCTCGTCACGCACCCCATCCAGAGTGTTGAGCATGGTCTGGTATGTAGGAAGGGCCTCTTCCGTTATCATGTCCCCAATAACACAGACAAGATAATCATCTGGCAATTCCAAAGCACGCTTTCGGAGCTCCTGAACCTCATCCAGAAAGCTGTCTGATGAGGGCTCAGGCAAGAAATCTTGTGGTTGCCAGCTCTTTTCCACAGATTTCAGAAAGGGAAGGATGCTTGTTTCTGCCCAGCCCTGCAGGGACCCGAAGATCTCGACTTTTTCCGGAGGCATAGAGTGGGTTACTTGATGATGGACCTCATTTGAGACCTTTACTCCAGCTTCCCTGCAAGGTGGAAAGAATGAGGCAGGCTATGGTATGCGTTTGCCATGGCATCCTACTGGCTAGCATTGCCGTGGCAAACAATCAAACAGAAAACAAAGCTACGTTTTCCTCGTATAGCCAAGGATTCAAACACCAAATAAAGGTAGGTGTGAAGCTCATCTACGTAGACTAACCTGTAGGATGGTATATGTGTAAGCTAGCCATGCTACACATGCATGCAAGCTAAGATTTGTCACGACGGCAACGCATTTCATGAATCAAAAACAACTATAATTTGATATGGTAATGCAATTAAATGCAAATCATTCCAACTACGGTTATCCCTGATAAAGCATTCAAACAAGGCCATCAAAACAGCCTAAAAAAGCTATGGTCTGTCTTGACAAAAGATTAGACAGAAATAAATCTAGGGTTTTCAATGACATTAAAAATGTCAGAGAAAGCCAGGGAATGCCATGGCAAATTTAAAGAGGCAAAGAAAGCTAGGGTATACGATAACAATGCCTTTAATTTGTGTTTGTATTTTTAAAGCAAAGAATACCAGGTATGCCATGGCATGCATCCAAAACAGCAAAGTATTGCCCAGAAGAAGCATTCAACACAGCAAAGAAAGCCAGGGTATGCCATGGCCAGGCATACAAACAGAAAAAAAAAAGGGTTGACATGGCAATGCATACAAACAGAAAAAAATGGCTAGGGTTCTCCATGGCAAGACATTCAAAACAGAAAACCATGGGAATTCTACTGAGGAATGTTCTTTAGCGTTTTAGAAATGCTTACCGAGGCATTAATGCAGCTCGATATAGAACGCAAACAATGAAAGCAACATGCAGGAGAGATTTGCTTACTTAGGGAGGGCTGTAGTCATCATGACACTGTTTGGGGCGAAGCCTTTACTGGGATCCGATTTCAACCGCCAGCCCTTGAAAGATGAAGCTCCAAACACCATGGGCTTGCCACAGCGCCCAAAACCTGCAACTGCCTGTGTTACCGTTGAGCTGAAAGCCATGGTCACACGAGGTGAAGACAGAGACCAAAAGGAACCCACTCCAAATGGACGGCAAAAAGCAGAACCCAATCGCAGAAAACCGAAAATGAGCAACAGAAAATCGAAATGGACTGCTAAATAGAGAAGAAAAAGCAGAGAAGAAGAGCTCAGGAGGGCAGAAACAAGGAAGGAATGAACATCCTGGAGGCATGCAAGATGCACGAGTGTGTGCTTAGACTTCTGCAGTTGAAAACCCATCAACCAGGAAGAGAGAGAACACGTGTAGCTTTTGTATCTAACCCGCCCATTGTCTGAAAAGACCACTGCGTGAAACCAGGTTCCGATGGCAACTGGTTTTTGAACATTTTCACCTCTAAACTACCCGTGAGTCGTAGACTTCCCTAGTCTTGTGGCAACTGGTACTGGTTTTTGTTTTCACCTCTAAACTACTTGTGAGTCCTTGTATTAAAAAACTCAAAAGCAATAGAATGCCTGACACCAATGACTGACCGTTTCGACGGCCTCGGTACCAACTCCCAAGTGTTGTTCTTGAATCTGAGTTACATGTCATTCATCAAGTCATAGGATTTTCGTACTCGTTTGTGTGAGTGAAGTAAAAAAAAAACCATACATAAAGTATGGCGGGAGTTAGCGGAGTCCTTCCCCGAAATTTAATGAACATAGGAGAATGTGCCCTTCCCCTATTTCCCAAATATCACTTTTGATATTAAAAGTGGACCAAAACACCTTCAATGTTGAAGGTGGCCATTAGTCCTACGTATTGATTCATGATACAAAACTCATTTTCAAATGTGATAATGAATTTGTAATTTTTTTAATTTGCCGGGTACTTTTGAATCCCCATCGAAAATAAGAACAAGCTTCAAGCTCATCGATTGCGGATGTCAATCTAGCAGTGCTTCCAAGTATGCTTTCAAATTCATGTTCATTCGAGCATTTGAAATATGGTCTACACTACACAAAGTATGCTACCCAACACTCACACAAAACACAGTAAAAGAATTTAAAAGAAAACAATCTTGTTTTGCAAGTTTCAGAGCATGGAGCGCACCTAGTTTTGATGATGATGATAGTGGTGTGTGTGTGTGTGTGTGTGAGAGAGAGAGAGAGAGAGAGAGAGAGAGAGAGAGAGAGATAGAGAGAGAGAATTACTTGCATTTATTTTTAGCGTCGTACTCGTGCTGCGTGTCCTCACACGCTTGTTGGGTAGCTTGCCATGTGGCCTCACACCCTTGCTTGCTTTTGTGCAAGGGTGTTAGGCTACCCAAGGTAAAATAAAAACAGATCTACCTGAAGTTTAGGGACCCTTAGTTCAGGATTTAGAAGCTTTCTATAGTGGGGTAAGTAGGCAACGCGCTGCCTTTGGAAAGTACCCTTACCATCACTGTTGCGACGGTTGAAAGAGGCCAACAAGTCACAAGCTAGCGTTGCAAGGATATTCCCAGAGCTCATGGGCTGATCTCTCATAGGGAATGACTAGGATATTAGTATGGCCGAATAAGTAGACAATCTATTTCTGTTTTAAAGCGGGGGGTTGTGCACATCCCTAGTACATTCCAACGAACGCGGGCATAACTTGTGCATCCCATATACTAGAAACAAGGAAGGGGTTCCCCATATACCAAGCTCTCCCCCATCTGGAAACGAGCGAGTGGTATGTTCGGGTAAGGGAAGGGAAGCAACACACATTCGACACGGATTGAGAATTCAATTTTCTCTATAGCAGCAATAATACCTTTAAGCGCAACGATTTAGCAAGCAGCAATTTGGTGTCCTTCTCCTCCATGAGGTGTGGCTCTGCCTGCTGCTTGTAAATCTTTAGGTTTCTCTGACGACTAGGAGGAAGGCCTTCGTGTGTGTGATGCTTTGTAATACCTTCAAGCATCAATTTAGCGAGCAACAATGTGGTGTCCTTCTCCATGAGGTGTGGTTGTGCTACTGCTTGTAAATCTTTAGGTTTCTCCAACGACTTATAAATCTTTAGGTTTCTCCAGCGAGACTAGGAGGAAGGCCTTCGTGTGCGTGATGATATGTAATACCTTCGTGTGTGTGATGTTATGAGCTTGTATGATGGTTAACCCTTCCTCCTCCTCCCACCAGTGTATCATCGACCTGTCCTTTTACAATGCCTCCTACCCGACAACACTAGCACTCAGGGTAGCCTAGCCGTCGAGATGATGCAATTCGACGCCTACTCCACCCCCTTCTCCACTCAGGGCAGCCTGTTGGCTGTCAAGATGATGTAGTTCGGTGCCAACTCCACCCCCCTTCTCGTACTTTTTAGTAACATGCTAATCGGCAGCAGTTGGCTGGAGTCACGTGCGAAAGGGAAAGTGAACGTTAACATGCCATCCAACGTGTGCCCTGCACCTCAAATTCGTGTATCCGTATTACTTGAAGTGCTTTTGGTTTGCCTCATTGTCGCTAGCTTTTTACCTGCTCCAACGTTCTACATTGTTTTAAGTGTGCACCAACATTAACATGTTTTTACCTTGTTTACCAGGGTGCTGTAGTGAGCCACGTGGGCTCACACCCTCCCTTGCTTTTGTGCAAGGGTGTTAGGCTACCCAAGGTAAACATTTTTCCCAACAATTCAAAAAACCTTCAACCTCAAATTTCTATAGGTTTTTTCCTAAACTTTAAAGGTTTTTTTTAGCAAAATTATAACTAAAATTCCTTAAAATTTGTAGGTTTTAGTGAACTGTTATTTTGAAATTTGAAGGTTATTTTTCAAAATTTTCCACACCTGACACTAAACCTCAGTTTTTCGTAAAAGTGCTCAAACTTAGTTGTAAGCTAAGCTAACAAAATAGAGTATATACACAGCCTCTTCTAGGGTGTGTGGGGAGGAAGAGTGTATTTTCCTACACGCTCAAATTTTAAAGAATCAAGCCCTTATTTTAAGGAATGACTTTTCATCCATTTGAGTTATTAAACCAACATTAACTTTATTTTCTTGTAATGAAAATCAATCGATTCAATGAGTTATCCTAGAGTGTTTTTCTCAAGCACTACATCGGCAATGAAAAGTGAAAAACTTTGAGGCTTTCTCACATGGAAACTACTAGGTTGCCTATCACATTTTAAGAAGTTGGCTTGATAAATTATGATATAGATTATTGGTAATTTCTTATCTCAACAAGAGAAGTTGTATTTGAAATGAAAAGGGAGAGTTCCCTACTCTATGTGTGTGTGTGTGTGTGTGTGTGTGTTACGCCGAGCAAAATCCCGCGTAAAAAAAATGCAAGCACTAAGCTATCGGGCTCTAGAGTCCTAAATATATTCTCTAGCTCAACACTCTGACAAAACCTAGGGTAAATCTGGTCCCACATCTAACCGTACAGGTTTCACTCATCCACTGTGCGAACACATCATGATGAGAAGCCATGGTAAAGGCGTAAAGGGAGCAACAAGCAAGGTAGATAGAAAGTGAGAGATAGAGAATGCAATAGAAGTGAATGAAAATAACCCCTACTTATACTTATAAATAAAGGACACTTCAATAAAATATAATAAATAATAAATCATACTTCTATTTCTTGTTACATATTATTATTATATTTTAGTATTTACAAAGTTACTTATATTATTATTTGCACTTAAATATATACTTAAAGTTATATTTATTTTTATACTTATATCCATAGAGTGACACTTCATTAAAACATAAGAAATCATAAACCATATTTATATTTCTAGGATAATTAATTATATTATTGTTTACACTTAAATATATATTTATACTTATATTAACAATTGTACTTACTTATACTTATCTTTATTTTCTTGCATATTAATGGGTTCGAAACACAGAAGACTTTAAAAAACCATTATAATTTATGAAAATGAAATAAAATTAAATTTACAACACTTTTAGAGAAACAATTTTTAGTATTCACTTGAAAGAATAAGAATTACATGGACTCTACAACTTCAAGGATGTGTGGAGCAACACACTGTTTGCATGTTTTGCGATGTTCACTTCGACTCCCAACCTTCCTACCTCCCAACTTAAAATAAAAATTATAAGGGGGATCATTGGACATGAGTTGGATTTCCTACTAAGGGGCCAATGACTTTCTACATTAACGTTAAAAGGGTCATGACCCTCCCAAAGAATATTCACATCAATGAGTGCTGAATGCGTGCCATCTCGCATGTCTTGATCCAAGCTGAGCCACTTCCCTCGTAGAAGTCGCCACCTCCTATACTTGAAGCGAATGCACAAAGTTTGTCTTGCAATGAAGTACCTGTCAAAAAAAACAAACAACCAATATAAAAACATAAAATCAACAATCAACAATCAGTAGCTTACAATAAAGTACTTATGAATAAAAACCATCAACAATCAACAGACAGAGTAATTTTGTAATCTTACCTAAAGGTAACATCTGACACAGTAATTTTACACTCAATGATATCATCGTGGTGAGTTCTCTTGAGATGCCATGACTCACCTAGTAACTGAGTCATCCAATCCTCAGATGGGCACTTGCATTGATAAGTAATCTTAGTTTTCTTAACTACTTCATAGGATCCAAACAAATGTGCAAACAAACCAAATGGTACAAACCAACTTAGATGCACATCTATAGAACCTGTGGATGGTTTCATGGCAGCATGAACATTAGTTTTTATCTTTACCCTACATGCTTCTGACATGTCTAAGCTAGGATTATACCATTCCTAGACAACGGTGGTAGTGAAATATACTCCAAACTATGTCTCTCCACATCATACACTGAATCATAAAAGTAAACATTCTAAGATGCCAATTCGCTTACACTCTTGTTGTCATAGATCAAGGCACCTATCTCTGCATGTAAAACATTTAGCTTTCCACTAAAACATTCTACATTCTGCCATTCATGTAGAGTGGATGGATATAAAGCTGCAAACAACAAACATGCTTGTATTATAACATGCAGAGTGGATGGACTTAAAGCACAAGAACTCAAAGCACAGAGATATAAACTTACTGTTAGGCTTATTTCTTTTAGTGAAGTTATCATGATTAATACAACCTTGTTGCTTTGATTAATACAACCTTGTTGCTCCTATGAAAATAAACATATCAAGATAAAAAATTAACAAACCCTAAACTTATGATCATTACTCACGTTAAGATAAAACATAGACAAACCCTAAACCTATGATCATTAATGTTGTATTTTATGCCACTTGAAATCATTACTGTGCGGAGAAGATTATAATAAACAAATAAAGAAAAAAAATACAAGAAATAAATAGCAATTTACTGCTCAACCTTGTTGCTCATGTGAAAATAAACAGCAACATATCAAGAGAAAACATAAACAAATCCTAAACCTATGATCATTACTGTGGTATTTTATGCCACTTCAAATCAATACTGTGCAAAGAAGATTAAAAGCAACAAATAAAGATTAAAACAACAAGAAATAAATAGCAACTTACTGCTTTGATTTACACAACCTTGTTGCTCAACCTTGCTCCTGAGAAAATAATCATCAACACATCAAGACAAAACATAAACAAATCCTAAACATATGATTATTACTCACATCTAGAAAAAACATAGACAAATTCTAAACATATAATAATTACTCACAAGAATTTGAAGCCGCTTCACATCAAGATAGCTATCTGTGGTGTAGAGAAGATAAAGTTCATGTGAGAAAACGGGCATAACTCACAGAAGTTTTGTCCAAATAATGAGATGAAATTTTAGGAGGAGAGAGCTATGGTGTAGAACAACATGACTGTAAATTTTCGTGAAGAAAGAACCAGAGTTGCAGAAGATATGACGAAATTGAATTCCGCCAAAAAAAAGGGAGAAAATGAAAAGGTAATGAAATGCAAAAGGAGGGAAAGTAAAAAGTTAAACATAAAAAATGAAAAAAAATAAAATTTGGTTTTCAAACTTCCATGTACATTTGATATGAAAGATATGGAATTTGACATGAAATCTGACATTTCTCTATTTTTTAAGGATATGGGCTCTATTATTTTATTGTCTTAAGAGATTTGGGCAAAGATATGACAAAAAGAAGCTTTCAAGCCATGGCACGCACCAAGCAAAGCGCTAAGAGGAACCCTACTAAGACTCGCCCAAGATAGCCCCTGGTCAATATACCAACGGAGACTGATAGTGAGTGCATTCAATCTGACAATCCAGGAGGCACTACTACAGGTATAACGCATCCACATCTGCCACGTCACAAGAAGCGTAGATGGAGACCAGGCACTGCTGCTCTTCGAGAAATAAGGAAGTATCAGAAAAGTACAAACTTAATCATACCGAGGGCGCCATTTTCAAGATTGGTGAGAGAGATATTTCAATATCTCCACTGTCTCACCACTTATAAGCACTCATAAAGTAATAGTTTAGTCAACTTTAAAAATAACACAACTATTCACACACAAGTAAACATATACTCTCACACACAAGTATGCATATCAACACTATCAAAAAGTTATCCATGTTGACTTTAGTAAACACTTATTTTGAAAAAGTTATCCATGTTGACTTTAGCAAACACCTATTTCTTCAAAACATTAGATTGCTCCAATACTCTCATAAATATAAAATGTTATTTAATAATTACAATTTTATCGATATTTCCATTTGCTACCGACTCTCTTTTGGGTTGTCAACCATTCTGCATGATGTTCTTTGGCCATGCTATTTTCATTTCTTGCTTTCCTCACTTCATATATTGTCCTGCGGAATAGCTTCTGTATCATTGGATTTGGACTTTATTAATTTGTCCTCATATCTTATCTATATTCTCCTATACCACCATTGGAGTAAGTGCGTCTCATAGGATTGGAATCATTGATTCCAATCCTATACCATTGGATTTGGAATTTATTAATTTGTCCTCATATCTTATCTATATTCTCCTATACCACCATTGGAGTAAGTGCCTCTCATAGGATTGGAATCATTGATTCCACCTCCATGTGCCATTGCTTTTTGGAATCCACATCGAGCTTGCCAATGAGATCGCTCCATGCCTTGTGTGGACCATATCGCCAAACTTCCTTGTTCATCAAAGTATGGACCATGCTGATGCGCCTCAAGTACGTGCTGCATTCAAAAACACAGGATCCACAATTAAACTCAAAACATTACATTCACAATTTAAATGTCAAAATGAAATGGAGACCACTCTGACCATATAGTGTGTAATGCAATTTGAAGTCCATGCCTTTGTCATTGAGTTATGAAAGTTTACAACCGCCTCTTTAAATGCATTGGTATCATCAGAACTGAATGTTATCTTTTGTAAAAGTGGTGCCAAATTATCAAGTGCAATCCACACATTTGCCTTTGCTATCCGCATCTGTCTCCCATTGCTCCGATCAAGGACAGCCATGTGTAGTTTTTTCCATGCTTCGTACTTCTCTGGTTGTTTTAAAACCAACTTACCATCTTCATCTAGCCTCCTAATGTATCCCAATAACCTTGCATTACCTTCACACACATACTTAATGAAAGATGTAAGCCCATTAAATTGTGGAGGTGTTTGGGTAATTGGATTGGGTGGATAAATACACCCCTCAACCCAAAGATCGACATGTTTTTTCCATGTATTTCTTTCTTGTTGCATTATCTCTGGTTGCTTTCTACTTGTTGCCGTTCTCTTTTCTAGCGGTGCGTACTCGGCCTCCAATTGGAAGTGAATGTCTCTCTTCTTGTTTCGTCCTGCATCCTAAAATTAGTAATTGGACAAAACACAGATATTAACAAAAAATTAGCTCTAAATAAAATATAACTATTAACAAAAAAGTAGCTTTTATATATTTGTACAACTCAAATATATAACCAAAAATAACATTATTGTTAACCAGATATAACTTCAATATAATTTAAAACTAAATTATAACTTGTAATCAAAATAAGACACTTATTTCACCCAAATAACACAACAATAACATCATAAATGAGAAATAATATTATTGAACATAACATATAGACTTCAATATATCCTAAAATTAAATCATAACTATTAATCAACAATTTTCAACAATTATATTTCACACACATCTTTCACTCAGAAAATCACTAATAAACAATCTAAATATCACAGAAATAGCATCCTTAAACTCAACTATTATCTACTATTTTACACATGACTAAATCACATTTAGAACAATAAGAATAGAAAAGAAAACAAAATAACTCAGACAATATTAAATCATAACAAAAAATCCAAATAGCACAGAAATAACATCATTAAACTCAACTATTATCTTCTATTTCACACATGAATAAATCACATTTAGAATAACAAGATTAACATTAATAGAAAAGAAAACATAATAACTCAGACAAAATTAAACCATAACAAAACAACATAACAGATAACAGTAATGATCATACCTCCATTTCTCTCTTGTTCTTGATTCTTTTGTAGAGATTGATGAACAGAAATAGCCACAAAATAGCCTTCGACACCGAATGGGGACATAACATATTATTGAACATAACATAAAGTATAGACTTCAATATATCCTAAAACTAAATCATAACTATTAATCAACAATTATATTTAACGCACTTCTTTCACTCAGAAAATCACTAATAAACAATCTAAATAACACAAAAATAGTATCCTTAAACTCAATATTATCTACTATTTTACACGACTAAATCACATTTAGAACAATAAGATGGTCAAAATAGAAAATAAAACAATAAGATGGTCAAAATAGAAAAGAAAACAAAATAACTCAGATAATATTAAATCATAACAAAAAAATCCAAATAGCATAGAAATAACATCATTAAACTCAACTATTATCTTATATTTCACACATGAGTAAATCACATTTGGAATAACAAGATTAACATTAATAGAAAAGAAAACATAATAACTCAAACAAAATTAAACCATAACAAAACAACATAACAAATAACAGTAATGATCATACCTCCATTGCTCTCTTGTTCTTGATTCTTTTGCAACAGAGATTGATGAACATAAATAGCCACAAAATAACCTTCACCACCAAATGGGGACATAACATATTATTGAACATAACATAACATATAGAGTTCAATATATCCTAAAACTAAATCATAACTATTAATCAACAATTATATTTCACACACTTCTTTCACTCAAAAAATCACTAATAAACAATCTAAATAACACAGAAATAGCATCCTTTT
This sequence comes from Cibotium barometz, assembly GCF_041138505.1. Lineage (NCBI taxonomy): Eukaryota > Viridiplantae > Streptophyta > Polypodiopsida > Cyatheales > Cibotiaceae > Cibotium > Cibotium barometz. Next base: position 17,917,314 of record NC_141059.1, read on the forward strand.
GAACAATAAGATGGTCAAAATAGAAAAGAAAACAAAATAACTCAGACAATATTAAATCATAACAAAAAAATCCAAATAGCACAAAAATAACATCATTAAACTCTTCATCAATGTACATATGATTCCTTTGTGTTTGTTTTTCTAAGTCCTATTTTATACAATTCAAAAAGGGTCAGTTGTAGGCTAATATGGTACCAAATATTCCTATGGTAATTTGTTGTAGTCTAACATGGTACCAAATATTCCTATGGTACTTTGTTGTAGTCTAAGATGGTCCCAATTGGATTATATGGTCAGTTGGTCATTTTGGGCCAAGTTATGGATTGGCTGACACGGTCAACCTACATCCATATGTTGACCTTGGGCAATATAGATAGCCTAATTTGGTAGCAATTATTAATCATCAAGTTCATTGTGTTCAAGCACTCTTGTAAGCAAGAAATCATTCATTTTAGTCTATCTAGATTGCCTTCAAATCTCCTAAGTTACCATGAACACACGGGTTGGTGGATAGAGCCACCATAGTTTGTAATAAAAGTATGCAACCATTTTGTAATCAAATTGATGGTGGATAGTGTTGATTTGTCAAGCTCAACATGAGCTGACACTCATGAGGCACTTGCGTGACTGCATTACATCACTAGCGGGTTTGGTAGCTGGCACTGACATATCTTCGCCAGAGATTTTACAGCTGGAGTATACCAACTAGTCTACATCTACCCACTCCACTTAGCATGTTCACATTATGGCCTGCATGTACATAGTACTTTAGTACTTATGTTCTATTTTACTTATCTTTTGTTAGAACCCTTTTTTGTTAAAAAGAAGAAGAAGAATAAATTTTCAACCTCTCATCTTGTGTGTTCTCTTCTAGGGTGTGTGCTTGTGTGTGTTTGTGTCTGTGTGTGTGTGTGTGCTTGCAAAAGCTCAAGATCTCTTCTTCCCTGCATCTTTTCATGGTATCAGAGCCTGGTTCATGATAAGAGCTGAGTAGCAAGCAAGAGAAGTACAGGAAGTAGTACGAGGGTAAGAGCTTCATCTACTCTTCCCCCTTTGTGTTGGCTACTACACCCTTGTCAGGGGCTCTTTTGGAGGCACCGGTAAACGAACTCCGATTGAGGAGCTGTCTTCACGGGAGTGGAGCTACAAGGCAACTATTTTGTCCTTTGGACTTAAAATTTTGGGCCAAAAATACGTTTCGGGCACGTCTTGACCTCTGTTTTCAGTCCGCAGGGCATTCATGTGCACTGTGGGTAAGTTTTGATTCTCTGTAGATTTATGCTTTTGGAACTCCATGAAGGGCAATTGGTTGTGCAGACACTATGTGTACTGGCAAAGAGGTCTTACAGTTGCCATTGGGTGTATGTATGTAAATTGAGGTCACTAGTTGTGTACTGGCAAAGAGGTCTTACAGTTGCCATTGGGTGTATGTATGTAAATTGAGGTCACTAGTTGTGACAGTTTGGGTGTAGTATAGTACCACTGCAGAGAATACAATCCAGAGCCGTATCACCATCACCATCGTAGTATGTGTCGTCTTCGCCGATATTGTGAAGTTGTGCTACTTGAGTAGGACAAAAGGTATACTTGTCTGCTCGATGTCCCACTCGATGACACTTGAAGCATGTAGGCACATTATTTCCCTGACGAGGTTGGGTAGAGCGAGGAGTGGGTGCATTACTATTGTGACTAGAATTAGGTTTGGGGTGTACATTTCTTGGGTTGGTAGTATTAAAATTGTTCTTTCCATTTGAATTGGAAAAAGTGTGTGCATTGCTACTACCATTACCAAAATTACCATTATTACCATTCCATGGACGTCGTTGTTGTGATGAAGGAGATTAATAAAATCGAGGGCATCAAAAAGAAGATCTGAAACCTTGATTCCCCACCACGAAAGAAGATTGTCGATTGGGTGGAGAAGTATACTAACCACTGCGAGGTAATTGACGAGGCAAACCTTTCTTGCACTCGGAATCATGAGCAAGAGAGATTGCATCATCTCAAGAGAAGTTGGCTTGAACATGTTCACATCCGCTTGAATAGTTGTCTCAAGACCATCTTCATACTTTTGTTGGAGTGACTCTTCAGGAACATCCTCGAGCATACAAAGCATAAGAAGTGATTGCCAAAATCTCTCCATGTATTGAGAAACTATATCACGATCTGTCATATGCAGACAAGATTCCATGCTCGATGAGTGTTAAGGTGGAATCATGGAGAAAGAAAAGCAGACTTGAATTTGTCTTGGAATTTATCCCAAGTGAGAGGCTTGGTAGGACCCATACTACGAAGTCTGTTCCACCACAAAGAATCTCGATCACTCAAATGATTAGTAGTACACTTTATTTTATCTTCCTCGAAAAATCGTTCACCAGCAAAATAATCATCAAATTGAGTCAACCAAGAAAGAACTAGATGACCATCCTTTTTACCGTCAAATTTGGAGAACATGCGAAACAGCTGATCTTGGAGTCCTTGTGAGTCCATTGTTTGTGAGTCGAAAACGGATTTGAGAATCTTGCTTAAGCGATCATCTTCGGGAGTCATGACATCAGGAGATTCCTCATGACCGTGCTGGTGTTTACGTTGTTTTTCAACTTGCATCTTGAGAAGAAGAAACTCCTCCAAGGTAGGAGTAAGAAGAGGTGACACGTTCACAATGGTTGGTGGTTGAGTGCCATTATCAGAATCCATGGCTGTAGATGCTTGGTAGAAATTGGGAATGGAATGGAAACAAAGATTGGAAAAATATACCCCTTCAAAAGATATATATATATATATGTATTTTTTTTATACTTCTTCTTTTTTCTCTCTCTCTCTCTCTCCTTCTTCTTCTTTTTCCCTCTTATCTTCTACTTCTTCTTCTTCTTCTTTTTTCTCTCTCTCTCTCTCCTTCTTCTTCTTTTTCCCTCTTATCTTCTCTCTCCTTCTTCTTCTTCTCTTCTCTCTTCTTTTCTTCCTTCTTCTTCTCTTTTACTCTCTTAGTTTCTTCTTCTTCTCACACGGGCTCACCACAAAGCGCCACGCGGCCTTCGATTTATCCCATATAGTGTAGAAAGGAGAGAAGGAATCGAATATAAAGGGGAGAAGAGATACCTCTTTGTCTTTGTCTCTTATGAGACACCCACGTTGGAGTGTGGGGAGGTATGGAGTCACCGACGTTACCCGTCCGCCAGAGTCAGATTCGCGTTGCCGTCCGTCATCGCTTGTTGTTGCCGGTGCTTGTTGGCGGTCGGTAGCTGGTGTATTCTCCAGTGAACCGGTGCATTGTCCACTGTAGCAGTGTACACTATAGACAAGGAGATAGGTGGCGCTCTGATAACTAGTCTCACTCTCAACTTTCGTGCCGGCAGCTCTCACCTTCATGCAAAGGACAGCAGTCCTGGGCCGTTTGAGTTGCCCAATACACAAATTATTTAGTATGCGGCACAATTCTTTGTGTTCCTTGGCTCTCTGGCTCTGATACCAATATTGGAAGCTCATGGTTGGCCCTCTATTAAAAATCAACTTGAAAGAAATACTCAAGCTCAAAATAGAAGAAAAGCTATGCACACGACACAAGAATGCGTTAAATCTCCCCCACCATGAGAGTGGCTCATGTCCTCTTCATGGTGTATTTAAATATATTTCCTTGTACAAAAAGCAAGAGCCAAAAATATGGATCTCCACATTGGGCTTGCATAAGCCTAAATACAAAAATGTGAACAATCTAAGGTTCACTCATGAAATAGAACTAATGTATACCAAAATGTTGCACATTAATGTGCACATAAAATATCACTGCCACTATCGAATAAATAATCGCACGTGCCATGCATCAATAGATTTCCTTCGAAACAAGCCCAATGGATTTGTGCACATCCCACACACTAACCCTGTCATCACTGATCTACAATGACATTCACAATATAAGCTCAAAATATGTGACAAGTTAGAGGTGATCAGTCTCGCTTGCACATAAAATAAATATCCATCAAATAAATCCATAAATTCCAAATAATGTGAATAGTTCCAACATCAATGTCTTGAATGTGCTTCTCAAGTTATCAAATGAGAGTGGACACATAGGTAAGTGGACTTCATACTTGGGGTGTTTTAAACAAGTTGGGGATGATGTGCTAATGGAGGTGGCAACAACCAAGCTCCCTAAACTCACCCATCCACCCCATAGCCTGGTCACCTTAATGGAATAGAGAAAGAAAAATATCACCCTAAACCAACTTCAATTTGGTAAATTCTTATCTAGATCATCATCAATTATTTCACAGGATCCTCAACAAGATGCTTAATTTGAACTTCCAACCCTCATCATGCTCTACTTTTAAGGAGAGTTTGAACTCCTCATCCCCATGACATGTAGCACCCCCTCTCTACCCATCCCATCATCTTAAACCTAAAAAGTTGGTTTTGTGTTCTCACCATGTGCATAGTTTTGGATAATTATGAGTTTTCGATGTTCATGAAGGCAAGTAGTCTAAGAAGGACTATTTGGAGGCAAGCAGTATAAGAAGGACTATGAGTTTTCGATGTTCATGAAGGCAAGCAGTCTAAGAAGGACTATTTGGAAAATAAGAATATCTTATAGGAAGCCCCTCAGTGGCTATACATGTTGTAAAGGATACATGTTAGTAAATAAAACATACAACCACTTGGATGGCTACCTCTCTGCACAGAATCTTCAAGGCATCCTCATGCTTTACTAGGTGGTCTACGCATCAAATCCAAGACTAACTCAGCAACCTCATCTACCACTTCACAAATGAACATGTGGAATATCCATAGGAGGTAGATGGGGAGGAACTCAAGGTAGCTAGCAAGGATAAATTTCAAGTAGCAAGTGGATGGCAAGAGATGATGAGGAGAAGATTCAAACAAGGATGGAAAGTCTATGGAAGACACACCAAGATGATACATTTTAGGTGGTAGATGGTAGGATATGATGAGGAGGTAGATTCAAACAAGGATGGAGAGTCTATGGAAGACATGTAGAAGGAAGCCCATGCCACATAAGATTGTAGAGATATTGAGCTCAACTTGTGGATATGGATGACACACCAAGATGATAGCTCCGCACTTATGCCACTAGCATAGTTGGTGTTGGTGTGAGTATGGATAATATGCCAGTAGTGGTGTATAAGTTGTGAAACAACTACTTTGGGTTCACTAGAGTTATGGCATTATAAGCTCATGAAGTTACATTTACACTATGGACCATCCTTGTATGTTTTAGTGGTAGATTACTTTCCCATTCAATATGTACTCTTATCTTTATGCTGCTACTGGTTTACAAGCCATGAAATAACTACTCTAGTTCACTACAATTATAGCATAGTTATTATGAGCTCATGTAGTCAAGTTCACACTATGGACCATCCTTATATAATTTAGTGGTAGATACTTTCCCATTCAATATGTACTCTTATCTTTATGTTATAGAATAGAAGAAAATTTAGCCATCCCCATTCCTCTTGTGTGCTTGTCTACTCGTCTGTGTGTGTTGTAGAGAAGAGAACATAATAGAAGAAAATTTAGCCATCCCCATTCCTCTTGTGTGTTGTCTACTCGTCTGTGTGTTGTAGAGAAGAGAACATAATAGAAGAAAATTTAGCCATCCCCATTCCTCTTGTGTCATGTCTACTTGTCTGTGTGTGTTGTAGAGAAGAGAACATAATAGAAGAAAATTTAGCCATCCCCATTCCTCTTGTGTGCTTGTCTACTCGTCTGTGTGTGTTGTAGAGAAGAGAACATAATAGAAGAAAATTCAACCATTCCCATCCCTCTTATGTGCTTATCTACTCTTCTATATGTATTGTAGATAAGAGAAGAGAATAGAAGAAAATTCAGTCATCCCCATCTGTCTTGTGTGTGTTTGCTTGTCTTCTCTCGTGTGTGCCTACTTGTCTTCTCTCGTGTGTGCCTACTTGTCTTCTCTTGTGTGCTTGTCTTCTCATGTGTGTGTGTGTGTGTGTGTGTGTGTGTGTGTGTGTGTGTGTACTTGCAAAGGGCTAAAGCTCACCCTCTCTTCCACATTCTTCTCATGGTATCACAATGTTGGTTTGCCAAAGATAAAGAGAGCTTAAGAGGTAATTAAAAGAAGCATTGTACATGGATATACATGTATGTATGTATACATGTATACATGTCTTATGCTTGTCTTCTCTTGTGTGTTCTTGCGAAGAGCTCAAGCTCACCCTCTCCATGTTACATGTATACATGTATGTCTTCCCCATCTCTCTTTTGTGCTTGTCTTCTCTTATGTGTGTGTGTGTCTACATGGGGAAAGAGCTCAAGCTCACCCTCTTTGCCACATTCTACACATGGTATCACAAGACCGCTTTGTAAAGAGAGCTCAAGAAATAATCAAAGGAAGCATGGTACATGGGTTTACATGTATGTATGTACATGTATGTATGTACTTTTATGTATATATGTACACACACACACATACATACATGGGTTTACATGTATGTATGTACTTTTATGTATATATGTACACACACACATGCATACACACATATATATACATGTACATACATAGGTACCTACACACATGCGCACACACACACATATATATACATGTGTGTGCGCACGTGTGTGTGTGTGTGTGTGCACGTGTGTGTGTGTTGTGTGAGAAAGTGTGTGTGTATGTTTGGGTTTTAGAAAGATCTTAAGATGCTCTCGACTTTGGGTATCGATGGATTACTTGATTTTGTGCAATACATGTCATTTATTCTATTTTGGGTTGCATTAATATTTATTAGTAGTGGATATATTTATTTGGACATATGAAAGTTTCCTTATGGACATTTAATTTTATTTCAAAGGTTTTACATATTCATATGGTTAAGAGTTCACACTTATTTTGAGTAGGTATGTGAGAAAGAAGAGATGAGAGAAGAGACAATGTACTCAAGAACTCATCAATGAACCACTAGCCAACTTGATTAGAAATGAACTACAATGCCTCATATATATAGGCACAAGATGAACGGATCTCTAGAAAAGTTCCTCCACCCTTTCCTCCACCCAAAAATGTGTAAATAGGAAAAAATGGAAATGAATGCTATAAATCCCAAAAATGCTTAGAGGCTAAAGAGTGTGCCACTAGCGTGACACCATCTGGAGATGACACCTATCCAACACCTCCTCTTCAGGTCCAGATGGGAGGACCAACGCCAACGCGCTGAAGAAGATAATCCAAGGTAGGTCGAGGAAGAGGCTTAGTAAACAAATCAGCAACATTATCTTTGGTAGGACAATACTCAAGCTGAATGCGACCTTCAGAAATCCAATCACGAACAAAATGAAAATGAACATCAATGTGTTTGGATCGTCCTCGAATAACTAGATTTTTGGCTAAAGCAATAGCACTGTGAATCTCAGTAGATGAGTGTCGGAGTAGATGAACATCCAAGGTGATTCAGAATTTTCTGAAGCCAAAGTGCTTCAGAAGTGGCATCAAGATATGACTTGTACTCTGCTTTTGTCGATGAAGAAGAAGTAATTTGCTGCTTTTGACATTTCCAAGAAACAAGTCCTTTACCAACCATAAAACAATAGCCTCTGATATGGAATGCCTAGTATCAATACACCCTGCCCAATCAGAATCTGAGTAACTAATAAGTGTATCTCCACCTGCATAAGAAATGCCATACTCAAGAGTTCCATGAAGATATCGAAGAACCCTCAAAGCTGCCTGCCAATGAGATCGACGAGGCTGTGAAGAGAATTGGCTGAGAATACTCATAGCATAGGAGAGATCTGGCCGAGTGTTAACCAAATAAAGTAGAGAACCAATAAGTTGGCGATACTCTGTAGAATCAACCTCAGGGAAATCATCATCTTTGGATAATTTTGAATTAGGATCCATGGGACAAGTGAGTGATGCACAATCATGCATGCCATATTTCTCAAGCAACCTTAAAGTATATGTCTTTTGACAAAGAAAGATGCCAGAAGCAAATTGCCACACTTCTAAACCAAGAAAATAGTGGAGTAGTCCAAGATCAGTCATGGCAAATGATGTTGTGAGTTGAGTTTGAACCCATTTGAGTAGGTCCAGATTAGAGCCAGTGAGTGTCAAATCATCCACATAAAGCACAAGAATGCATATATCATCATCCACAATAAGCACATATATAAAGATTAGGATCTGCATGAGTCCTCTCAAAATGTAGAGAAAGGAGAAAACTGTCAATCTTCTGATACCAAGCTCGAGGAGCTTGCTTAAGACCATAAAGAGCTTTCTGTAATAAATACACATCATGTTCATGACCCTATGCAATAAAACCTTCAGGTTGTGCCACATAAACTTCCTCCTCTAAATCTCCATTCAAGAAGGTAGATTTAACATCCATTTGATATATAGGCCAGGCATAGTGTGAAGCAAGAGCAAAAACAACACGAATAGTAGAATATCTGGCAGTAGGAGCAAAAGTTTCATCAAAGTCTTCACCTTCTTTTTGAGCATAACCTTTAGCAACAAGTCGTGCCTTGTACTTATCAAGAGTACCATCAAAATGAAACTTGACTTTGAAAATCCACTTAACACCAATGACCTTTTTATGTGAAGGTCGTGGAACTAATTGCCATGTGTTATTAGATTCAATAGAAGAAATCTCTGCTTGCATTGCTTCACACCAATGTGGTAAGGAAAGAGCTTCCTTAACTCTTTCAGGCTCAAACACATCACCAATATGAGACACGTGTACGTAAGACACGTGTAGTAGATTGTTGAGCATCTAAAGTGATATACCTGAATCCTGAAGTAGAGAGCGAACCCATTTTGGAGGACCAGAAGTCCGTGTAGAATCTAATGAAGTAGCAGGTGTCGCAATTGAAATGGATGGAGGGGATGAAGTAGGAACTGATGGTGTAGATGAGGATGAGAAAGTAGGGAATGAGAGAGGCTCAAGCTCAAGAGATGGAAATGGATCAGAGAGAGATGTAGGTGGTGGTAACTCATCAAGACCAAAAAATTGCTCATCAAAGATGGCATCACGTGAAAGAACAATATCCTCATCTCACGAGAAGGATCCCAAAAACGGAACCCTTTGGAGCGAGAAGCATATCCTGTGAATATCATAGGTTTGGACTTAGCATCAAGAGTCCTCCTCTTAGAAGAAGGCACATGCACATGAGCAACACAACCAAAGACATGAAAATGAGAAACAGTAGGCTTGTGGCCTGTGAAAGCCTCCTTTGGAGTCATGCCATCCACTGCTTTCGTAAGAGAGCGATTGAGAAGATAAACTGAAGTAGCTATAGCCTCACCCCAAAAGGAGGAAGGTAGCTTCGCATGATGTAAGAGGGAGCAGGCCATTTCCTTCACCATTCTATTCTTTCTTTCAACCACACCATTCTGCTGAGGAGTGTAGGGTATGGTGGTTTGTCGTTGTATGCCTTTTGAAGCTAGAAAATCCTCAAATGCTGTAAACTCACCTCTATTGTCAGTCCTGAGAAAAGATACCTTTTGACTTACTTGATTCTCCATTTGGGCAAGCCAAACCTTGAAATGAGAAAGAACATCAGACTTCTTAGGTAAGAAATAAACCCATGATTTGCGACGAGAGAAGTCATCCACAAGAAGCATATAATACTTGGATCCACCAAGCGATTATACTTTCATAGGTCCTGCAAGATCAGCATGAATAAGCTCAAGTATGCATGTGGCCCTATGAGTATCCTCCTCTGGAAAAGAAGCCCGATGTTGCTTTCCTTGAGCACAAGAAGAACAAATGTGATGGCGAGGTTTCTGAAGCTTTGGTAGACCTATAACCATGTCATGTGAGACAAGATGTTGCAAAGTAGCAAGAGGAACATGGCCAAAGCGGAAATGCCATAGATCACTATCTTCATTAGAAACAAGTGCTTTAGGAGAAGCAAATAATTGATGAAGATGAGACTCATGTGGTGGCAACTGTGCTGTAAAAGAGCTTATATGATAAAGCCCAGCATTTTGATAACCATGTGCCACACAAGAAAGTGACTGTCTATCAATGATTTCAATCACTTCATCATCAAAGTAAGCCCCAAGACCTTTAGAAGTAGCCTTAGAGATAGAAAATAAGTTGGCAAACATCTTAGGCACATGCAAAACATCATGTAAGATAGCATCTCCAAAAGAAACATCACCAATACCAATCACAGGGAGAGACGAAGCATCACCAATGTGTACTGATGAAGAGATAGACTTATGGTTTTCCAATAAGGAAGAACTATTCGTCATGTGAGAGGTAGCACCACTGTTGGCAATCCACTCATCCGCAGTATGCGTATCAAGATCTTTGATTACCACAAGTGATGTGTCACATGAAGAAGTAGAAGATATAGCAACATATGCAACCTTGGCGTTACTGTCTTCCTTCTTACCTTTGTCTTTGTCGTGAGAAGATGTTGATGTAGAAGAACCCTTAGATTTGGATTCAAGTTCAGCTTTTACCTTCTTGGACTTGTCGCCTTTGGTTGAAGAATCTTTAGCATTGGAATTAGAGTCTTTGCGTTGATCATTCCCCTTGCCTTTGCCTTTGCCTTTGCGTTGATCATTCCCCTTGCCTTTGCCTTTGCCCTTGCCTTGGCTTACAAAAGCCGAGTCCTTTTTGTTTTGCTTGCAAGTAAGGCACTTATCATGAAGAAGACCCATAGTCTGTTCAAAGGAAGGGAAAGGAACTCGAAGAAAGATGTTATCTTTGAACGATTCAAAAGAAGAAGGCAATTTACCAAGTAGCTTGTGGATCAGATTGCTTTTACCAATGTACCAAACTCTTCAAGTTGCCATTTGATTCGATTGAATTCTCCAAGCTTCTCCACATTAGGACTTGTTTGGGGTCTTCTTGGGCCCTTTTATTTGGACACTTAGTGAAATGCTTAAAGTGCTAATCAAGGTTTGACCAAGCTAGTGGCCTAGGCCTGAAAATGCATTTTTCCTTTTCTACAAAAAAGAAAATAGGCCAAAAGGTGATCTAATCATATCTTCTGTCCTTGGGAAGGAATATGGACCTAACTGCCTTTTTGTCTTGTAGAGTGAAGTACCTTTTACAAAGAATGTTTGAAAATTTTCGTCACTTTGTTCCCTCCCTTTTTGGAGGTGCTGTAGATCCCACTCTCTCTCTACACTCTCTCTCTAAAATGAGTTTAGAGTGTTTTACTTGTGTAAGGGCTTCTTTTTCTCTCTCTAGGAGCCATGGCCTGCAGATCTGGACCTCCTACTCCATCATCCTCTCCACCAGCTCTCATGGAAGAGCTCACCATCCCCTCCTATGAAGGTACATATCTACACATCCTTGCAAGCTGAAGCTCTCTATCTCCATCACTAGCAAGCTTTCCATATCTATCTCCTCAAGGCCTCCATTTCCATCTCTGTATCCATCTGCATCTCCTCCACCTCCATCTCCATCACCATCTCCATCTTCATCTCCTCCACCTCCACCTCCATCACCATCTCCATCTTCATCTCCTCCATCTCCATCATCTCCATCACCATCCACATTTCTATCTCTGTATCCATCTACATCTCCTCCATCTCCATTTTCTAGGTACAATGGCTCTACGGGACATCACCAACAAGCAATCAAAGTTTCGCTTGCACGTGGACTTAGACGAGGAGTATGCCACAATGCGAAGTAATCAAACGAAGGGATGTATTCTTGTTGAGGTGCTACGACTTCAAGGTGCAAAAGCCATTGATCTTTGGACCGATGGAAGCATTTATCCCCTTGATCCACAGACTGGTGCACCTCCCCCTTTTCGTAATATCACGCAGGTCGTACGCTTCTTGGGTGATGGTTATAATGGTTTCTTAGGGTACTGTCAGAGGCTCTATTCTTTGTACTTGTTGCAGGAACTCTCAAATCAAAATCACCTCAGGAAGCTTCTAGAATTATGCAAGGCGGAAAAGGAAGAATGTGCGTCAACTTTCATGGCCACAAAGGAACATATGCTGGCTCGAGTCAAGGATCTAGAGAAGGAGGATGCAGAGCAAAAGATGAAGCTTGATGAAGGTGTGGAAAGCAGGGATCGAGTTATAGAGAACTATCTCCATCTTCAAAACTCAACTCGGAACCTTCACCGACGCGTCGATCATTTCACTCACCTCCCCATGGGATATAATGCAAGGCAGCGAAAGCGCAAGCCTCTGAGTCTTCTTTCCAAAGATGGGGGGACTCGCAAGCGACGTGTGCGTCGAACAAGGTTATCCTTCGAGCTCTGTAACTTCATCCATGACATCGTCCCCTTCGATGTCCCGGTCCACAGCCTCAGCTTGTGGCTCTTCCGCTGCCAGAGGCATAAGTGCAAGAGATGCTTCTTGCATTGGGGTGACAATCTCCTCCTTTGGGTCAGCTTCCTTGATCAAGAGATAAGGTGTGGCTTTCTTTGGAGGAGTGGCCTTCCTCTTTCCCTTGCTTTTCTCTGTTCCCTCCAAGATCAGGAGGGCAAGAGTCATGTCCCACCTCAAAAAACTTGTGTCGATGTTGCCCATTCCATGATCTACCAGGTTATCTTCTTCCTCCTCCCTTAGATATGTGCTACTAAGGCCTTTGAGGAATCTTGCAAGCCTGAATCTAAAATTTTTGTCCGCTTTGTAGGTATGCTTGATAAGATCCACAGGCACCCAAGTCCCCTCCTCGTCTTCAAAGTTGACACAATATTCAGCCATGTATGTGTCCATGTAGCTAGTGAACGCCCCAAACACATCATTATGGAGTTCGGCGGTGCCTTCCATGTCAATAGATGTCTGAAAGATGGGTGCAAGCTTCTCGATCAAGTGACCGAGGTCAAGCTTGTGCAATTGAGATAGGAGAGCTTGGGCGGGGGTGGCCATGCTTGAGTAGCGAAGAAGGCGAGGGGACCGCAAAGATGCAGAGAGTGAGGAGAGGAGAGCTTCAAATTTGAAAATGAACTCAAAGTGGCCAAAGTGACTTATAAAGAGGTCTTTAAAACGTTTTTTATGTTTAAAAATTCACTTAAAACCTCCAAAAAAATAAAAACACGTGACAAAACTTAAAAGTGCACAAAATTGAACGCAAATTGCGAGTAGCCAAAATTGTTTTGAATTAATCTCTCAAAATCTGTTACATAGCTTGCTTGATATGGATACATCTAGGGAAGGGAATGCTTTTACAAAAGTAAGATGCCTCTTTCCTCTTACGTAGAGGTGTGTTATCAATCACAAATTAAAAGTCACCTTTCATCAGTGCAAACCTAAGGCCTAAGTACTCCCTTAGGTTTGCCATATTCCAATCAGCATTTACTACGATATCCCACACATCAGCTTGCGTGCTAACATGTACATCAAGCTGTTCTGCATCGTTGATGTCCAAATCGAGTGCTTACCATTCACCTCCAATCAGCTTCCAACGTCTGTAAGGAAAGATAATAGAGAGTTGTTGCTTTCCAAGCTGGTACCGAACGACCATCTTCTTCGACACCACCATGGACTTTTTTATCTTCACCCTGATGTTGAATAACCTTCAAATCCCACGAAGGTGGCAGAAAGGCACTCATTGCTGTGCCTCCCTTTGCAATCCACATTGTAGGAGTCCGGTGAACATCAACCTCCTTGAACAAAAACACAAACAAATGTAAAGGCATGAAGAACGTGAGAGTCGCACGATGTGACCCATAGGTGCACTTCATTGCATTGCACACATCAATCTCAATCCGACGTCTGGTTAGTGCAACCAAAGTATTGCCGGGCTTTGGCCAATCATGGTCCGTGAGACTTGGTGTAGGGAGCCTCCGTAGAGTCCCAGAACCATCTCTTGACGTGTTCTGCATCAAAGAAGAAAACTGAGCGCTCTAAAAGCTCTGATGCCGAACAACCAGTATATAGTAGCTTGCCGATTTCAAAGTGGTGCGCCTCAAAGGTTCCAGAAAGGGCCTCTAAAGGCTCCCATTCCACAAATGTCGACGAAAAGATGTCTGCACAGAACATTACAAGAACACACTTGAAAAAATCAAGCTTCCATAACATGAAATGATGATATTAGCATGTCTCAGTGCAGCCCATAAAACAAGAAGCACAAATAAAACTTACAATTTGCAGGAAAGCGTTTGTGATTGGCATTGTCAACACGGAGTTGCGATGCCTTGTAGAGGTGTTGGATCATCACCTGCTTGCTTTCGTCAGCCCCCTGCTTGAGATCCACTATGCGACCCTTCCAATGGTGCGACTTTGGCCCTATGTATTTGCGAGAGACTTTGTGGGCTCCCCTTGTGCTTGGACGCATCGTCACCCACATTCCTTTTGCAAAGGTGCAAAGGTGCTTGTAACCCACAAGCCAGCGTCGTCTTGTTCGTTGCTGCTGCTAAAGGACTCCGCCCTTGAACGAGGTTGGCGACTCATTGTGCTTGGCTAACCGATTAAGCTAAATGCTATGAAGTTGTAGGTGTGTAAGAAGATCTCTGCAACCTAATGCTAGGAGAGCATATAAGCTGGCAAGAGGAGTCAAGAATGTGTATAAGCTAGCAAGAGGAGAGTGAAGAATGTGTGCAAGCAAGAGAGGATGGACTTGATGGGGGAAAAAGTGGACTATTTTCCAAGCTTTCCATAGCCAAGAAGGCACAGAAAGATAGATCTAACTTTAGGAGGGAAGGGGAAGGCTGAATGGGGAGGGAGGAGGCCAAAAAATGACTCTTTTAGTTAGAGAGAGACTCAAAACCGAGCTTGCTAGTTTTAGAGAGAGGAAGAGGGAGTGGGGAGAGAAAAAAGTAGCTTTAAATGAGGGATAATGATGGGGGGGGCGTTTTTGGCCCTAGCCCACTTTTTGAGGTGGGGTCATTTATACTTGTTTGAGCTGTCTTTATTAAAAAAAGGTGGGAAATTTGATTTTATTGAACGATTTTGCATTTTTCAGCCCATTAAGAAAATGGTATGATTCAAGTTTGACCCCTACATATTAGGGGAAGGGAAACCCAACATTTTTCTCCACATGGCCTTCTCCCATTGCACCACTCCTTAATGACCGTCATTAGGCTTGGGGCAAATTAAAGGGCCCAAGAAGACCCCAAACAAGTCCTAATGCTATGTTGTCGGATTCGGAGATAGAAAGCTTATCCAAATCTTCTTCCAACTTAGCCATCTTAACCGTTGAAAGTCTTCCATATTGCATTTGTATAGCGTGCCATAATTGTTGAGCCGTACTCCTTGTAGAAAGAAATTGAGACACAACCGATGTAGACATGCCATGCACAAGTAAAGCTTTGGCCCGTGCATCCATATAGGTTTGATATTAAGAAGGCAGCACCATATGAGGAGAAGTGATTATAGACCACACCCTGATGCTTTCCAAAAGAAGTTGCATAAACAAGGACCAAGTGTGGTAGTTGTTTGGGGTAAGCTTTTGTGAATCGGAAAGACTTGGAAGGCTCAAAGATTGAGTGAATGGGTTAAAGGGCTGATATGATTGAGGTGGGAGTGGAGTAGTAGTAAAAGTAGTAGAAGGAGGAATCATAGTAGATGAAGTTGCCATAAAAGGTATAGATGATGTAGGGGGATATACCATAGAGGGCATAGAAGTATGTGGATAGGAAGGCATAAAGGACAAAGAAGAAAGAGAGAAAGGATCCGTAGAAGGTAATGGATATGACGGAAAAAAAGTAGAAGCACCTACCGAAGAGAAGGAATTGCACCAACTTCCGTTGTAGTAGTTGCCGGTCCAATAGTCGTAGGAGATGTAGGATCCATAGTATCTTCAAGTTTGCCTTTGTCTTTTGGAGTAGAGGACTTCCGAGATCCCATAGGGAGAGGAGGGTGGGAAAACACAAGGGAAGAAGTGTCGTACCTCCAAAAACGCAGCCAATAGATGGGTTGTCCACCAAGGAAGTATCTCCAAAATATGCACAAAGGTAGTGCAAAAATGCAGCCACAAAACGCAGTCGATATATGAACCAATAGACTCCGTAGAAACCACCAAAAGAGGGCTGAGAATGTAGCCTTAGGTAGAAGGAGTATGGAGGAGTTGATTGTCCACAAAAACGCAAACACAAAGTGTGTAGCAAAGTGGAATTTTCATTCGGTAGAAAGGTGTAGAAAAGAGGATGAATATGTACCTCAAAACACCATGAAGAGGGCTGAAGTTGATGATGAAAATGCAGCCAAGAAATGGCTACCAATCTCTCCACAAGAAGCCTCCAAAAAAAAAAATGCTACCGCATGTAGGGAAAACTAGTTGGCAATGTTTTCACCGCAAGTAGAGTTGTAGGACTCGGATTGAAGTGCTTTAAAAACACACTTGTAGAGGATGGTAAGGGGCTGGTTTGAAGCCTTTTGCATCATTAAATGAGTGGCAGGATGATGAGTAAGGACTTCTGCAAAAAACACAAGCAGAAATTCTGCATGCAGGCAGGCAGTCTGCGAAGAATAACTCAAAAACGGTGAGGAATTCGCGAAAACTTTCTTCTGCTAAGTTGTAGACCATGATGATTCCAATAGGTTTAGCGGGCACAATCCTCAAAAACACATTCGTTTAGTAGAAAATAAAAAAAATAAAAAAACGCCATTGAAAGCAGGGTTGTTAAAGAGGACTAGAGGTAGAGAGGAAGAAGGATAAGGAGGCTCTATGTGCGCCACCACCTTGCTCTGATACCATGTGAGAAAGAAGAGATGAGAGAAGAGACAATGTACTCAAGAACTCATCAATGAACCACTAGCCAACTTGATTAGAAATGAACTACAATGCCTCATATATATAGGCACAAGATGAACGGATCTCTAGAAAAGTTCCTCCACCCTTTCCTCCACCCAAAAATGTGTAAATAGGAAAAAATGAAAATGAATGCTATAAATCCCAAAAATGCCTAGAGGCTAAAGAGTGTGCCACTAGCGTGACACCATCTAGAGATGACACCTATCCAACAAGGTAGACTTGTACATTCAATAAAGCAAGCTATTTTTGTTTGAAGTCGACATATTTGTAAAGTGGAAGCTATTTTGAGCCCCACAAGCTATTTTGAGTGAATATGATTAAAAATACACTAAGAGGAAGTGTGGGCTCACTCATGTGGGGCATATTAGACCCAATCTTGTGTATTGATTTTTTTCTTTATTATGTGTTTACAAGTACTTTTCTTTGTGACTTACAAGCTTGAAGTAATTGAAGGCAAGGTGAAGAAATGTGAGGGAAAGCTAATTTAATTGAAGGTTTCTTTCAAAGGCTGAAGAATTGCATGGTTTTTATGTCCATTAGGTAATGAACAAAGAGAAAAATGAGGTGGAAAACCATTTGTTGTTTCACAAATCCGCTCAAAATCCTAAAACTACTTTCTTCATGCTTAATCCTCTTCAAAATTGTGCTTCATAGACGTGTTTAGCTAGGCTTCAAAATCCTAAAACCACTTTCTTCATGCTTAATCCTCTTCAAATTGGGCTTCATGGATGTGTTTAGCTAGGCTTAGAGATTAGCTAGGTTTCATAGAAGAATATATTGGCTAGGAGATTTTATATATATATATATATATATATATATATATATATATATATATGCTAAGCTTGGAGATTACTAAACCATTCAAATTTACATCACCCAAAGCTTGATTTTCATCTCCTTCCCCTAATAAAGGACTTAGGGTGGCCGCAAATAAACTTCCCTCATCCACTTTTTCTTAAAACCATGGTTTTTAGGCTTCAAAAATACAAGTGTTTAGGATTTGAAGCTTTAAAAAGGCTTAAAATTAAAAAGTGAATAAAAGCCTCGTACATGGAGTTGGGGTGGAAGATCTGAATGCTAGAAATTTTTGGACATCTCTCTAAGGGTTTCAAATTAGTCATAGTATTTTTTTTAAAATAATTTGATATTATCTAGTAATGTTTTAGCCTGAAATACCACTTTTTAGCCATTTTCAAGCCTAAAAAGGCATAAAAATTACCAAAATGTCCAAAAAAAACCTTTTTTGAAATTTATCTTGATATTTTCAAAGAATTTTGGAAAATTTCTTAGCCACTTACAAGTGTTGGACCAAGATTCTTTAGTGGGGATTCAAATCCTGATTTTAGTCAAGCCGTCTCATAAACGATACCAACAATGAAGACACTCACGTTCGAGATGGCAGCTTCTCCAATTCTTCACTTCCACAACCAAAATTTGAAGAGTGGATTCGACTCCTTGAGCAACAATTTCAAGATGAACAACAAAGATGTCTCGATCTTGAGCAAAGCCTTAATGGTAATGAAGTTCTTGCTTGTGATTCTGAAGACATGCATCACCAAGATCATCAAGGCCACTTTTGACACTCAAGCACCTAAAAAGAACAGTAAGCTTAGCTGTCATAATTTTTTATTTTTATCAAATTTGATGGCAAAAAGGATGCTCGTCTTGTGCTTTCATGGTTAAGTCAATTGGATGATTACTTCTTTGAAGAGACTTTTTCAAAATGAGATAAGATTAAATGTGCTACCAACCATATGGTTGATCATCCATCACTATGCTAAAATGTTCTCTGTAATAGCCTTGACAAGCCTACTACTTGGATGATTACTTCTTTGAAGGGACTTTTTCAGAACGAGATAAGATAAAATGTGCTACCAACCATATGGTTGATAGTGCATCACTATGGAGGAATTTCAAAGCAAGGTGAAGGCCAGTTTTTACCACCATAGTTTGCCCTCAAAGCTCGTCGTGCATGGGACACTTTGTCTATGTCCTATTACGAGATGATACCTCAGTATATTGAGAAGTTTTGGCAAACTCTACTTCGACTTCGCATGGTTGAAGACGTGCCGGAAGATACTATTCAATGTCGCTATGAAAGAAACTATTCAAGTGGAGGTAAACATGTTTAAACCTACTTCACTTGATGATGCTATTGCTTTAGCACATGATGTAGAATGCAAAAGAGGTTTAGACAAGCCTACTTGACACTGAGTTGACACTTTAATGCCTCTCTTTCAAATAATTAAAAAAAATCGAGCTTTAATAATAATCAAAGGTAATCTTTTCCTCATCACTACAATGCTCCTATTTGATCATGTTCTTTTAATGGTTTTAATGCAAATAGAAAGCCTTGGGTATATCACCTAGTAATGCACGCACTACTCCTACTCAAACTACAAAGGATGTTAATGATCAAAGCAATATAATTCATCCCAAGCCTATTAGTCATAATACTAATACTACCAAGAAACTTCACCCTAGATGTTACAAGTGCAATCAACTGGGTCACTTTGTTGCTTGATGTTGGAAGACCTCTAAATAGCTAGTTTCTGAGTTTCACAACATTGAAGAGGTGCCTAAGCCTGTTAGTCACAATACTAAAACTACCAAGAAACCTCACCCTATGTGCCACAACAAGTGCAAACAATCAGGTCACTTTGTTGCTCAATGTTAGAAGACCTCTAAATAGCTAGTTGCTCAACTTCACAAAATCAAATAGGTACCTAAAAAAGATGGTGATTATACTCTAGATTGGTCCAAAGATATGATACACAATGATGGTGACCCCGACCAAAGTGATGTGCCAGATAACCATATTCCACCTTATTCATTGCTTAAAATGAAGAGTAAAATGTAATCATGATGTCATAGTGTTCCATGACGATGGTAATACCCACAATTTTATTTCTAAACATGTTGTTAAGAAATTATAATTAGGGACACATCCATCTCTCTATAAGGTTAAGTTTGCATTTCAAGGTACGCGTTATAATAACACTAAAGAAATTATACAATTAGGAAAAAAGAGAAAGGAAATTTCATGATTGCACACTAGTGATATCATCTTAGGCATGCCTTTTCATCATCAGTTTTATCCACAAATTGACTATGATATACAAACGATGTGGATCACATATAATCATGAAACTTTAACTCCTTATAATGATGTTATGCATGAACTGTATCCATTGTTAGCACACACTCAAGTGAAATGTACACTAATGAAACAAGAGAAAGCTTACATGGTTTACATGAATGCAGTTAAAGCAACCGAGCACAAACTGTCTCATAGTCAGCAAGCCTTTCTAGATCGATTCAAAGATTATTTAGCAAATGACCTATCCCCAAGACTACCTACATCTTGCCTAGATGATCATACCATTAACATTATCCCTGGTGGTCAACCACATCATAAAGCCCCTTCTAGACAAATCCAGATACAACAAAAGAAATCCAACGATAAATAGAAGAACTTCATGGCCTCATTTGACCTAGTAGTTTGCTTTTTGGATCCCTAGTACTTTTAGTGTTAAAAAAAGAACAAAACATATCGAATAAGACAAATGTTAAAAGTAGGCATCCTATTCATTGTGTTGATGATTTGTTAGATAAGCTTTGTGGTGCCTATGTGTTTACTAAAATTTATTTAAAAAATCTATATATCATCAAGTTTGTATGCATACTTTTGATATTTATAAGACTGTATTCTGCAGACAAACAAATCACTATGAATTTCTTGTTATGACTTTCGTTCTTACAAATGCATTTGCTGCATTTAGTAGAATGATAAGCCACATTTTCTTGAAGCATCAACATTTTGTTATTGTTTTCTTTGATGACATTCTTGTTTTCAATCAAAATGCAGTAGAACACAAATAACATTTAACCTTTGTCCTCAAACTTTTGAAACAAAACCAAATGTTTGCTAATCTTGAGAAAAGCTCTTTCTTTCAAAAGCAAATAGAATATTTAGGTCACATTGTCTCAGTTGAAGGAATAGGGTATACACTAAAAATTTTCAAACTATTAAGACTTGGCCTACTCCTAATAATGTCAATAAGATTCGTTCTTTTCTAAGTCTTTGTAGTTACTATAAGAAATTTGTTTGCAATTTTTCTTTGATTGCTTTACCTTTGACTATGCTTCTTCAAAAGCAAATTGTTTTTTGTTGGGGTGAGCATCAACAAAAATCCTTTGACATACTTAAACATATTTTGACACATGCTCTAGTGCTTCAATTGTGAAATTTTACTCGACCTTTGTTCCTTGTAGTCATCACTAAAAATGTTAGTGGATCGGACATTGTTGTAGTCCTTGTGCAAGATGGGTATCCTCTTACAAATGAGAGCCGCAATCTCAAACCTTCTAAAAATAAATATAGTACTATGATTAAGAACTTCTTGCTGTTATTCATGCACTTTGTATTTGGAAACATTATTTGATAGGTTCTAAGTTTTTGAATAAAATTAATCAACAAATTATACGACAGCTACTTACCTAACCTTTGATTTTTGACCATTACATTAAATGGACATCATTCATTCAAAGTTTTTATCCTCTAATTCAATATCAGCTAGTAAAGAAAATGTTATTGTTGATGCGCTAAGTAGACATCCTTCCATTGCTAATATTTTCATTGTTGATTTCCATACTTTTGGTGCTATGCATGCTAAATATGAACATGATCCTTATTTTTCTCATGCATGATTGAAAGTCAAGTCTAATTTACCCCTACTAGTTATTCATATAATGATGGATTTCTTTTCTTTAAAAAAGATTTATGCATTACTTTTCCATTTAGATAACTGCTTTTAGAAGAATTGCAAAATCCTCCTTACATAGGTCATTGAGGTATACTTACTACTTTGAAAGTAGTAATATATGATTTTTATTGGCCTATTGCAAAGAATGATGTTTCTAGCTTTATTTCTGAAGGCTATTGCAAAGAATGATGTTTCTAGCTTTATTTCTGAATGTATTGTTTGTCAATCAGTTAAGTAGTATTACGGGAAACAACAAGGCTTACTCATGCCATTGCCTATTCCTAGAGGCCCTTAGGAAGAAATTTCTATGGATTTTATTCTTGGCTTGTCTGTTACTTCTA